>NC_056727.1:876610572-876710572 GCF_019279795.1 Protopterus annectens
GGATGACACTAGGTTGGCAATGGGGGGGTTCACAGGTGGAAGAGGCACACAAAATGGTATAGCCATCACACCCACACACACTGAAGACAGCCACAGGGGCTGTGCATACAGAAACACATACACAGTTGCCAATAGACATATTAGTAACAATGCATATCCACTTCTATGTACTATAGTGATGCGTACACATGACATCTTTCACATAGATTATATGTCTGGGACATAAGACACAACCTCTTACAACAGGTAATCTTGCGAATGCCTTCATGGATGGTGGGATCACCCAACAGACATAGCAATTGGTCTCATCTATTGCTCTTACAAATCTGTACAAGTGATAGAGTGACAGACTTTGTATCAGCATGATGTATCAGTCAGGTATGATGTCTGATGCTGGCATGTGTGTCTGTACAGTAACTGTGACATATTTGGCAATGATATCACAGGAATGCTCATTGTCAGGGTACACAGACCACATGTAGGTTGCAAATATGTGGATGTCCCATGTACATCTGTACAGATGACTGGTATGTGTTGTACAGTGTTACATGGTGCATGTGAGGTAGATGCCATTAACAGGGTCTTTAAAGTGATGTCATGGGTAGGGGGTCAACTGGCCTTAAAATGGTATAATGTACACACACAAAACAGCCACAGGGGATATGCTTCACACACAATACTATAGTTGTCGGTATTGAGATTAGAACCCCCTATCTATCTAAGTATTTCCACTATAGCATTATGCAGTTATTGCACACAACGCAGAGCTTAGAGGGCTGAAGAGTGTATACAGGTACATCTAAAGTGAATGACATCAGCATGCCTTGTAAAGTAGAGCAATGGGACATGTACTGGGTGGTACATGCCTCAAAAAGGTGTAACCCACACCCCTAGAGGATATGATTCTCACCTAAACACACATAGGGATGATGTGAGTCTCACACGTGTGTACACACACACACACACACACACACACACACACACACACACACACACACACACACACACACACACAGTTGCCAGCCTTGAGTTTAGAACACCTACCTATCTAGTTATGTGTACTACAGTGTTACACAGTTATTATATGTGCCACAGAGCTTATAGGACTTAACCGTGTTGCAAGGTATGTCCAAGGTGATTACATCAAGAGCCCTTGTAAAGTATGGCAGTGGGAAATGTACTGGGTGGGAAGGGCATCAAAATACACACACACACCCACACACACACACACATGCACACACACACACACACACACACACACACACACACACACACACACACACACACACACACACACACACACACACACACACACACACACACACACACACACATTTTGCACAACTGAGTGTAGAACCCCTGCCTACCTAGTTATCTGTACTATACTGTTACTTAGTTATTACATGCACCATGGAGCTTATAGGGCTGAGTGCTGTCGAAAGGTACTTCTATGGGAAATGACATCAGAAAGGCTCTGAGAAGTGTTGTAGGTGGGAAAGTCCTCAAAATACTTCATCCTACAAACATACACACTTACAAACTCTTGTACATACACTTATAGACACACAGACACATTTTCCAGACATGAGAATAAAACACCTACCTATCTAGTTATTTGTACTATAGTATTATGCAGCTATCACACATGCTACAGAACTTACAGGGCTGATAAGTGCACAAAGGTATGTCTAAAGTGAATGACATCAACAGGACTGCTAAAGTTGGGCACTGGGTTGTGTACTGAGTGATAAAGTCCTCAAAATGCTTCAGCCTACAAACATGCACACTTGTCCACACACACATTTGCCAGAACTGGGAATAGAACCCCTATTGATCTACTTATTTGTACTATAGTGTTACACAGTTATCACATGTGCTACAGAACTTATAGGGCAGGTGAATGTTCAAAGGTGCTTCTAAGGTGAATGACATCAACAGGATGGCTAAAGTTGGGCACTGGGATGTGTACTGGTTGGGAAAATCCTGAAAATACTTTAGCCTATAAACATACACACTTACACACACTTATACATACACACACACACACACACACACACACACACACACACACACACACACACACACACACACACACACACACACACACACACACACACACATACAAACACACAGATGCACACACACACACACACACACACACACACACACACACACACACACACACACACACACATTTGCCAGAACTGGGAATAGAACCCCTGCCTATCTAGTTATTTGTACTATAATGTTACATAGTTATTGCATGCACCATGGAGCTCATATGGCCGGGGCTGTGCAAAGGTACTTCTAAGAGGAATGACATCACCAGGACTGCTAAAGTAGGGAACTGGGAAGTGTTGTGGGTGGGAAGTCCTCAAAATATGTCATCCTATAAACATATACACTTGTACACACACTTATACACACACATTTGGCAGAATTGGGAATGGAACCCCTGCCTATCTAGTTATTTGCACTGTACTGTTACATAGTCATTGCACGCACCATGGAGCTTATAGGGCTGAGGTTGTGCAAAGGTACATCTAAGGGGAATGACATCAGCAGGACTGCTAAAGTAGGGCATTGGGAAGTGTTGTGGGTGGGAAAGTCCTCAAAATACATCAGCTTACAAACATACATAGTTGTATACACATACACACACACATACACACACACACACACACACACACACACACACACACACACACACACACACTCACACACACACATTTGCCAGAACTGGGAATGGAACCCCTGCCTATCTAGTTATTTGTACTATGCTGTTACATAGTCACTGCATGCACCACAGAACTTATAGGACTGAGACTGTACAAAGGTACTTCTAAGGGGAATGACATCAGCAGGACTGCTAAAGTGGGGCACTGGGAAGTGTACTGTGTGGGAATGGCCTAAACCTGTTCCACCTACAAACACACACATACACACACACACACACACACACACACACATTGACACACACACACACTCATATTTGCCAGGACTGAGATTAGAACCCCTACCTACCTATCTAGTTATTTGTACTATAGTGCTACACAGTTATCGCATGCACTACAGAGTTATAGGGGTGACAGCTGTCCAATGCTACTTCTAATGTGAATGACAGCAGCAGATCTTGTGAAGTAGGCTAATGGGAAGTGTACTAAGTGGGAAAGACCTCCAAATACTTAGAACTACACACACACAGAGGCAGGTGATGTGATATTATAACCCCCACTTCAGCACTATTACACAATGGAGCTCGCCTTCATGCTGGCATGTGCGACTGGTTACAACTGGGATGCCACTGTCCACAGCAGGACATCACTCTATGCCATTCAGGATATCTGTGTGTGTGACTCACTCTGTGTGTGCCCCCCTGTGTGTCTCTCTCTATCACTGTCTGTCTCTCTCTTCCCTACGTCTATGTGTGTGTATGCTTGACATATTGTTATCTGTTGCCCATTTATATCTTTGTGTATTACATGCAACAGATGCAGATATATCACATATGGGCCACCTACAGCTAGCTGGGGGTAATCTTGTCTGATGGGTGTGTGTAGGGACATTTAAGGTGTGCATAGCTGTCTGGATGCACAGACATATATGCACAATACAGTTATATAGTCCGATGTGGGTTCCAACATGGCCTGTGATTCTCTAAGTGTAGAAGCATGCCCACTGTGACCTTCTATAGTGGGAGTGGGACTCCATTCATGAGATAGGTGTATTCCAGTCCAGGGTTTTGTGTGCTACAGCCATACCTCTCAAAAGTAAACAGGACTTTCCTAGAGGTACTGGGTTTATTTTAGCAGACATTTTCTGACATATCTAAAGTCTGACACTGCAATGTATTGTGTCATTACCTAGTGACAGACATCCTCAGATCATCACAGTGCTTTACCAGAGGAATACAAGATGTATGATGCACAGACCAATAGTATGAGCCCGACCCAAAACTGCCAGTTGAGAGGTGTGGCTACAGCCAGTTGACTGATGAAGGTGTGTAAACAGTCTAGCAACTTGGTGATATACTGGCTGGGGATCTCCTGCTTGTGTGGTATTCTTCTTACCTGAAAAGTCATATCCTGGTGTGGCCATACCTCTCAACTGTACATTTTTTGTCAGATTGTCCAAGTGTTTTTCTAGAAGTCTTGTCCAGTCTTCTACATGAACTTGTGTTTTTATGGCAAGTTAATTGCATATAATTGAAGACTGATGTTAAAAAAATAATGACAGACATTAGCGTTTCAGACTTCATAACCTTTGGACAATTCCTGCTAATGCAAAACTCCTTATCCTACCAACTTTCTCAGTATGTAAGGGCAATATTTACAACACATGCCTATCATTGTGCCTTTGTCCCACTTATAATTATGACCTTGTCCAGATGTCTTGCTGTCAGAGGTTAGGAGGTATAGGTGTGGGTACAGAGTGCATTCTACTGTGCATAAATGTCCATTATATGTGTAGTATATTCCACATAGCACTGTGACTTCCAGGTATGTCAGTCGCAGAGCAGTACAGAGTAATTTGGTGAACCACTGACAGACAGTTATGTATAGGTTGATAGGTTGCTATGATGTTAGTAGGGTATTGGCCCTGAAGCCCTTATAACCCATGCAGACAAGAGTGTAGATCTTGTTACAACATGTCAGCACACAGATCCCCTGTCAAGCAGGGACACAGGTGGGATCACAGGACTGTATTTTGTGTTTCCATGCAGTTATACAGGGAGCACATCACTAGGGGGTATTGTGGGACTTGGCTTGCTGTTGACAGGGAGTGTATTCCATAGATGGGGGATTGTGTGGTACATGTATCTGTCACACCAACAAGCCATACTTATATCACTGCCCAGGTTGATGCTGAGCATACATGTTGATGGAGTGGGCCTCGAGTTCCAGATGTGCAACATTCCAATCAAAGCAGGGTCTGGATTGCTTTGTATGCCAGACAGGGGTCACCTCAGCAGAGTCTGTATGGAATGGGGTAGAGGGACAGTGCTGTTAACCTATCTGTGTAGGGTAGGTGTTTGGGTTTTGGAGTAAGGACTTAGTGCTTGCAAGACCTTGGTGTGTGGAGTCTACATGGTCTGTGGTGTGTAGGTTTGTGTAGTTCTCATGGGATTTTGCCTCTGAGGTGTCCATTTGGGTTTTTTGTTGTGGACCTCCACTTACATGGGTGTGTGTTGTGTATTTTCAGGTGATGTTTACTGACTCCTTACACTGTATGGCACTTATGTTACTGCACAATCTGTTCTGCTGTGCACATTCTCTATTTCTCTGGCCAGTGGTTCCCCTTCCCCTTATGTGTGTTGCTTTGTCCTTCTGTAGTCCAATCACAGGCTTTGGCCACAGTGGCTGCTGCTATGTATTTTAATTCTGATGTGGGTGGGGTACATGCCGTTACATCACACACAGGGTTGTGGATTTCACATCTCTGAGTGTACTTATTTAGCAGGTTGTCCATCATTGCACCACTCCATTTGCTGTGGTCCTTAGACAGTTTGTGTTGCTATGTGTTATTATGAGGCTACATGTGGGCCTAGCTGTCATACCATCACAGAATGACATCTGCACAGGCCCAAATATAACAGTCAGACTACAGCCCACACATGGGGACAGGGTGTTAATAATGTTCTGCCAAACATAGACAGTTGGGAGATCGGTTTGGTAATTGCTTGTTTGCTCTTATGGGTTTGACATCTGCTTCCCCACTGTCTGCCATTGCTGTTTTGACATGACCCTTTCTTGTTTTGCAAATAGTTGGCAGGAAAATGCAATGTCAGGACAAACAGAACAGATATATAAGGCATACTTGTGCTCCTTCTGTGACAACCTATGTCATTCCAGGGGTATGGCTGTTGGCCAGGGACATGTTGTCAGTGCTGATACAGAAAGGTGGCAGCCTTTTATACACTGGCAGTACACTAACCTTCAGGTACCTGCTGTCCTACTAGGCACCATACCTCTCAGCTTCTGACAGCCAGACATCTGGACAAAGCCATAAGTGATTGGGGGACAGAGGCCTAAATATAGGGACCATTTTTAAGTATTGGCCTTGTAAACCTAGAAAGATGATTCAATAACAGATTTTGCATTAGCATGCATGTTTCAATAGGGTATGAAGTCTGACTCTACAATCTGTCATTATTTTCTGACCTTAGTCTTATGTGATTTGCCAATGAATTGTCAGACAACCACTATTTCATGTTATACAGACCATATGATGCAAACCTCTGGACATTCTGCAATAGGTCTGTACAGTCAAGCGGTATGGTAGAAACTGTGTAGGTTACCCCAAGCTGTGTGCTGTCCATATATGTGGCCCCCTGTCCATGACCTGTACAGATTTCTTGCGTTAACAGCTATTGACATTTGGATAGTGTGTACAACTCCTACCGTAGGTGTAGCTGACATGCAGAATACTTGGCACTGCAGTTCTTGGAACATGGCTCTGTCAAAGACAGCACTGTACTTAGGCCACTACAACACAACAGCCAGGAGTAAGTGCTGGCCACATCTTGACAGTATCAACCACACATATACATAGCTCATTTACCTCTGCATATTGTGGGTATGCAACAAGTTATCATATTGATTGGGACATCCCTGGCAATGTGTGCTCTGCTGCTATTTCCCTGCACACATACATGTCACTGCACTTCTATGGGAATATGGGTGTGGGGGGGCACACCTGTCACCTGTACACATTTGCACAGATTCTGCTGATATTTGCTTTACATTTTGGTTCAATTTAGCATAGTATTGTGCCCTGTCTTGAAGACTAGAGGCATATCACTAAAGACCAGAGATCAGATTGTAATGGCATACATTTGAGTTTCTGACTTCATACACTTCAGAACTTTACTGCAACTGCAAGACCAGCTGTGCTGTGTAAGTCTTTAGGGGGGTATTTCATCATTTTTGTCATTTGTGGGCCTTTGCCAGACATTTCTTTATGGTGTTCTACAGCTGGCTTGCTGGGTGAGGCTGAGGGGTAAGTATGGGACCCCCACACTGACATCCATGCCTGTTACCTATGACCCCCCAAGTTAGTTGCCCCCCCACATATATTGCAGTGGGATTTGTCACCTTGGGTACTATTGCATAGTGTGGGGAGGCCAGTATTGGGCAAACATTTCCTGGTGTCCTACAAACTGTCAGTTGTATGCTGCTATCCCAGTAGACCACCCCATTCCCTTGCATGCATGCAGCAATACCATAGATATGCTACCAGAACATACTAATCCATTCATTTATTGTTAAAAAGACTGACTTATCTTGTGCCTGTGGCAGTTGTGAGGATGGTTCTTGAGGGCTGCCTGTGTTGTATGCACATAGTACACTGCCTATACATGGTAAGGTACAGGTAGTGTGATGTGCGTGGCATCCATTTTACTGTGTATGAAAGTTGGAGAGGTGTGTCAGTTCCTGGTTCCCTGCAGTGTCAGTGTGTGTGCTATGCATTGCCTCTTTGCCAAGGCCAGGGCATACTGGGCACACCTCCGTGTGCCTACAGGAGCTGGCTCAGGGGGTTCCTCCTCTGAGTCCCTCTGTACCTGTGGGGAACTTGGCAATGGTGGGGGGTGTGTGGCCTTTCCCCATACTATTCTTGCTGCAGTTGTTTCCACAGGTTCATATTGTGTAGCATGGCACATGCTATGAACATGTGTGCACATGTGGCTTAAGAGTACTGCAGGACTCCACCAGATATGTCAAGGCAGCAGACCCGTGACTTGAGCTTCCCAAACACATGCTCTATAATGATCCTGGTTTGTGTGTGTGTCTCATTATGGCATTCTTGAGTGGGCGTCTGTGCATTTCTGATGGGTGTCATCATCCAGGGTTACAGTGCATAGCCAGCTTCCCCCACCAAGTGGCCATACGGGATCTCCCCCTGGCAAATCCCTGGTACAGCTGTAAGGAATGCCAGATGTGGGAGTCATGATACCTTCCAGGGCTGCCAGCATACACATTAGTGATAATGCCCTGGGCATTGCACATGACCTAGCAGTTGATGGAGTGAAAGCCCTTGCGGTTTAGGTAGACCCTACACTGATTACCATGTGGTGCTTTGATGTGGATGTGTGTGCAGTCTATGGCACCCAGTACCTTTGGGTAGCCTGCTACATGGTAGAAGAGGTGCATGTTGCTCGTCCTCTCCTCACGGGTGCTGAGGAAGTAAATGTGCTCACCAGCATGTGGTAGCATGGCATCCAGGAACTGGTGGAGTAGCCTGGATGCAGATGCTTGTGAGACCAACATGATGTCCCCAGTAGGTCTTTGAATAGTACCTGTAGCTAGTATTCTTAAGACTGCACATACCTTGGTATCCACTGGGATGGGTTCCCCTCTGTTGGCTCTGGGTCTGAGGGAAGGCTGGCACAGCTCAATGAGTTGCTGAAGTATGTCCCTGTCCACCCTGTAGCACTCTACTATCTCCAAATCATGTAGCTCCTGGTAGGTTACCCTGGGTCTGAACACTCTTCTCCTCCTCCTCAGTCTGGGGTGGTTGCTAGCATTGTCCTCCTCACCACCCTCAGTCTCTAACACATACTGATGTGTGATTAGCAGCACCTAACATTTTGTTAGTTAAAATTCCCCTGAGTGTGTACACCAATGGTGCAGAGTGTGTGGGAAAAAACAGACTGGAAGGTGTTTGCATAGTTTATACTGTTATGCTGCAGATGCTACCTGTATGATTGGCTGACTAGGATACATTCCACCTGTCAGCTATATTATGTGTACTTGATTGCTTTTATTCTATTTCCTGTTTTTTTTCCCATCCCATTTCCGCCTCTTCTAAGCCCTGCAGCGAGCCACGCAAACCCACTGCCCAAATATAAACAGTTCTGCTATTTCCTGTTTTTTTTTTTTTTGTTTTAGACTTGGTGTGTGTCACGCAAACCCATTTAGCTAAAGTAAACCTTTTAAGCAGAAATGCCCCTCCCCAGGATGTGAACATGCTCTTCATTTCATGGAATAAGTCAATGCAGCCTCAGACACACCCCTTTGCTTAGCTGTGATTAAGTAAGCTCAAATGGAAGCCATGGAGCTCCAATGTGCTTACACCAAGAATGACACACCCCCTTTTCATGTCAGCTGCTTCTCCTGCTTACACCACTGCCTTATAGCTCCTACGTGGTTAGGTGCATGCAGACAATGGTCTCCCATTTTGTAATTTAGTAAAATTTGCTCATTTGCATACCCCACTGCCTTAGTCCCTTGCTACCCCACTACACCAGAGCCTTTCCCCTTAGCAACCAGTGTTATCTGATATTGTTTTGATTCTGCATGCTATACACTATACTGGCAAAAAATGCAGATTTCACTTAAAATTGTCTTTTTACATTTTTTTTTATTTTCTGAACAATCTCGTTTGTGCACCACTGCACTATGTTAAACAGCCAAAATCGGCCCCCAAAAATGTGACATTATATTTTTGCAACTCTTTTCCATAACAATGGCCATATTTTTGGCCATTGGCATGCCTAATGATTATAATACATGCTTTACTTTGAGCTGTCATGCCCGTTTTGATTTTTGCAGAAATGTACATGGTCAGTAACTGAATACATTTCTGTAATGGACACTGTTCTGGCACAGATGGCTGCCTGCCTACTAGATCACTAATTCTCCATATTTGCATGGTTTTCACCAACAAATGAGGTAATTAGCATTATTCAGTGTTGTCCATGCCAGACTAGTGATGGCAGGCTTGTGCACGCCCCCAGCCTTGTTTACTGGATCGCTCAGCAGCCATATTCCATGCAGGAGCTTCTGCACTATTCTGACGCAGAAAAAAATATTTGAATCCCGCGGTGTATCACAACTGCATGACTAACATATGTATAAAGCTATTATTACAAGACAGTTCCTTGGGACTCTAATTTCATGTCTTGTTACATTCTAACAGTAGCAAATTGCAGTGGCTGCTGGGAAATCTTTCAGATTAGGCCATCAGCTGCCTGATTCTATATATTTACAATGCATTGGGGGAATATAGTTACATTTCGGGTGTGACTTGCTGAGAAGAATGATATAACATATGGAGAATGCAAATAAACCAATGGTACCCTACTGCAGTACTGGAGATCTGGATGTCATAAATGTAACATACTACTTATATAGAAAGGAATGCTGACAAGAAGAGTCACGTACAGGAAAGCTATAGTTTTGGAAATGCATTTTCATTATTTTTACAAGAGTATGTCCACAGCCACCGCAGACTTAAAGCTCTTCTGTTCAGCAGAGTTTAACAACAGTTTGCCCTGTGTCATGGCTGGGAAATGTTTCTTTTTGAGATTGGCAAAGCTAACAAGTCAGTAAGCAAATAAACAAAGCAATTTTGTCAGGTCTGTCTAATAAAAGATGCATAAGAGCTTATAAGTAATGCCGCTGAAGTTGATTGCAGTGTATTTCCATACAGGTCTCATTCCTGACAGTATCAGTTTGAAGGGTTTCATTAGTTAATTAACATTGTACTAACCCTGTACCACAGTGATGCCATTTTCATGTACTAGCTGCAGCACTTCTCAGTCCCGATGCTCAGCACAACTATGCAAATTAATGCAGTTTGGATATTTTCATATTCTAAATAACAGGAGCTCTGCAATCCATTAAATTTAGAGCATCAAACCACATGAAATAATGTCACACTGAGACAGACAAAAAAATGTTCTGCCACTTGACAATATGGAACTTGTGGGTAATAAACAGAATATTAAAATGCACAGTGTATGTAACAAATTATGTTTGTTGTTAAACAAAATGATGGCTTTCGAACTTTGCCATACTGATTAAACAGCATTAACAAAGAAACGTGAGTATTTTTATAGAAAGTTTGACAGGTTTCTAGTACTTCTGATACAAAAAGTGCAACTTAATGAATTTTCATATCTTCCATAAAAGCAAATCAGGTAGAATGTTTTTTGAGCTCCTACCCCCCCACACACACACACACACACACACACACACACACACACACACACACACACACTAGCCTCAAGCTTTGGGAGTATATCCATTGCCCACTAACTATTTAGTTCCTTCTAGTCAGTGAAGATTGGATGACAGTTGTCCCAAGGACAGTTATAATGCAGGATTGAGTATTTTTATGTGCACTATATCTGCTGTCTCCCAGTCCCTGTATGTGTTGCTCGTTGATGTCTCACTGTCAACTTCCATCCGCAGCACATAAGCATATAGTTCTCCTGCTTGCTGCAAGATCCCTTACCTAGACCAGGGGGTACTGGACAACACAAACCCCACACCCAGGCTATCCAAAGAGAAAATTGGCCATCTGATGCCCACCTCCCTGTCTTACAGCATTCTGGCACCAGACTTTCTGACAAATCCATTTAACTAATATCACAGTCAGAAGCCCTCCCTCTGAACCATCAGGCTGGCAGAACTGCATTAGGTGAGTAAATGGTAACCTAACTTGTGTGACTAACAAAGCATTACAAAAATCTGCAAGCACTGATTCAATGAATCTTCAATGTGCAAATTATGTATTTATGCTACTAAGAAACTTCTAAATCTGAAGGTTATTACAAAAATGTTAAGGACTGATTCAGTGATGTAGTCTTAGTTACAGACTAAGTAGTTACTTTAATATAGGTAGTGTCACAAAAGGAAATATTGACAGTCTAGCTATCTGTAATTTTGTAAATAATGATATGCCATTTGTGAATATTAATATGATTTATACAGAAGTTTGACAGAGGGAAATACTGCCAGTACAGCTGTCTGGAATTTTGTAAATGGTTATGTGTCATTTGTGAATATCAACATGATTCATATGCTTGTGTTACAAATGTATTAGAACTGTATGTCATAGAAAATGGTTTGTACAGATGTGTGCTGAAGAGATATGTTGTAGAGTATGCAGCTTAAAGATGTATCCACAGTGCACCTACTGGAAAAGGACAGAAATGTATATAAACTATTGTAACTGTGTAAATGTATGTTTTAACAATGGGAAATGGCACATAGAAGGTTGACTTGCAAAACTTCAGAAAAATAGTTAAATTAAATTATTTTATAACCACAATAAAAGACATGTTATATTTCAGTTTCAGTACAACAGGAAACATAATGTCTAGAACTAGAAGTTTTTTGCATTGTCTTTATATGTGGAGGAATGTAAATTATTTTACAACTTCCACAATTTGCCAAAAGATCTAAGGTCTATGTGTTTTCCCAGGTAGATCCTAAAATCAATGGTTGTGAGCCTGGGAACTGATAGTCAGATTACAATAAGTGATGTCATTCTGCCAGTTACCCCAGCAGTAATATTTAAAATATTAATTTAAGAACTCTCTGAGAGAGAGACTGTGCATTTTGTATTTTGCCTTTGACCTGACAACATCAGCTGGAAAACCCACTCACCACATATGTTTTCCCTTGCTATGAGTAAGTAAGTCTAGGGTATAGTAATTTCTCTTAGATACAGTTTGAAATATAGAGAATTATAGCGTAGATGTTTTTTTTTTATTTATTTGACACTGTCCTTCAATGTTGTTTTAAATATTTCCTGTGATTTTGAACTTTGAAGTAACTGTGATTGTTTATTGAGTATTTGCTTGTTCTTCTGTTATTTATTATTAAATATATTTAAATCTTTCAATTGTGGCTAGTCTGTCTAGAGGTATTTCAGCTCTTAGAGTCCTTGCATATCTATTTGGTGACTCTGTGCTGGCCACTCCTAATAGCCTTGCTCTTGGTCAAACTACCATTTGGATTATACGCAGTAAGATTGGACACACTTTGTTAAGGGCCATAAAGTAGCTGATAAGTAGTGGTTGGTGGCAGTGAAAACTGGGCAGATGAGGGCATGGCTAGTAAACCTGTGCCAGCCTTTCCCAGGTGTGTGTTTGTGTATAAATCAAACTTCAAAGTGTGCGTGTCAGCCACTTGAGCTAGGACACGAAGCATTGGTTGGACAGAGTGGGTGCTGGAGGTCCTGGCTTGGTCACTCAGCTGAGATCTCAATCCTATAGCTGTGCCAGTGAGGAGTCTTATTGGGGATCTGGAGAAAGATGGAGAAACCAGCCCCAGACTGACTGTGGTTTCTGTGTGCTCTTAAGGGAAATTGCAATTTACTGTGTGTGTATACTTGTTTCCCAGTGTGTATGTCCCCCAATGTTGCCAGTGGTAAGGATTGAGGCTACTGGCTTACTGGGCCAGTGGTGGTGGGGGGGGGTCACCTACCAATTGGTTAGCAGTGGTGGGATATCCACATTTTAGGATTCAGTGGTGTGGTTATTGAATTCCTGTAGCCTGTAAACAGTGGTCATGGAAGAAGGTGTTTGTACTCTCAATCGGCCACACAGTGAATATTCAGAGTTTCACATCACAATAGTCTTTTTTTTTTGTTAGCTAAGTCAGGAAGAGCAGGCAGGGATGTCAGCAGAAGAGTATGTCAAGCTGACAAGGAGCCAATTGGCTGAGATGTGCCTTGCCAAAGGACTGGTGCATACCAACATGACTAAAGCAGAAATTATTGCAGCCTTGGGCACAGCTGTATCACAGACCGCCAACCAGGAGGACAACCAGGCTGGCCTCGGAGATGTACAACTCTTAGAAAATGTACAGTTCAACCTTTCCACAGAGGACTTAAAAATCCATCTGGAGTTAATGAGACTTGAACTGGAGTGCAAATGTTTGGAAATAGAAAGATCAGAGAGCCTGAGATGTCTGGAGGCTGAGGAAACTGAGAAACTGCAAAGCCTGGAAGCTGAGGAGAATGAGAGGCAGAGGCAACATGAGAAGGAGATGCTGACTCTTTACCAGCATCATTGAGGTACTGGTGAAGGGAGTAACTGAACCCCAGAAGCAACAAAGGTCAGAACATTTCTTCAACAATTTACAGAGGAGGATAATTTTGATAGTTTCATTCATATGTTTGAAAGGGTATGTAAACAGTATAATGTTGACCAAGGGCTCTGGGTATGGTTCCTGAACCCCTTACTCCATGGTAAAGCAGTAATTGCTATTTCTAAATTGTCTGATACTGATTGCATAACTTATAATGTTGTTAAAAACTGTCTGCTAGAGTACTTTAAGTTAACACTTGAAGCTTATAAGAAAAAGTTTTGTGAGCATAGACGCAAGGCAAATGAAAGTGTGTGTGAATATATTGCTGAGTTAAGCACTTATTTTCATAGGTGGGTGAGTGGGTGTCAGGTCACAGCTTTTGAAGGGCTGGTAGACATTTTGGTGAAGGAACAAGCCCTTAGCACTTTGCCTGAGGACATGAGAAACTGGTTAGCAGATAGGCAATAAAATACTGCAGATGACCTGGGGAAGAAAGAAGACCTATACCTAGCAAGCAGGGCATCACTACACAGGAAAGAGATACCCAGTGCTATTCATGGGTCTAAGGGAACCCATAGTGGGCAGCCTAAACTGCCCCAACAGAGTCTGCAGTAGCAGAGGAAGCCACTAGTCCAGATACACATCCAGGAACAAGGGTTAAATGTTTTAAATTCAACCAATGAGGCCATGTAGCATATAGATGTCCATGGAAGCAAGGTGGGGAACAAAAGATGGGAGAGCCGGTAAGTGGGAATGGCACAATGCCAGCAATTTGTTGTCTGGAGACAACAAGGGTACCAAACTACCACAAGAGGTTATATTCTATCTTAGTAAATGGCAAACAGGCCACTGCTAAGAGAGATAGCCTCTGACCTAACCATTGTGAAGCCTGCAATGGTTAAACAGGAGTACTACTTCTTTGGGCAGTCTACTCCAGTCAGAGCTTTAGGAAGGACCCCATTCCAAATACCTTGGGCTAGGGTTAACCTTTACTGGGAGGGTGGAAAAGGAAGACAGCAAGTAGGTGTGTTTGAGGATATCCTTGCAGATGTCCTTACAGGGAATGATTTTAATAATGCAGTACCTTGTGTGCATACAATGACATGCAATCAGGCTTGGAGACAAACATGTGGATCTGGTAGTCTGGGGTAGGAACCCACACAGACAGCATACTTGAAGCCAAGACTGGTGTGGTGGTTACTTCAGGGAAGGAGCTACCCTGTAGCAGTGAGTCTGAAGGTGAGCCACAGATGCTTGTGGGTACTGATGGTCCCTTGGACAGAGTGACTGCAAGGACAGAGGTGAGTAGTAGTACTCAGGCTGACAGTAAGGCACCACTGGCAGAGGATACCAGACTTCCCATGGAAAGGGAGCTAAGAAGGGTTACCAAGAGAGAGTTGGGCCAGGCTCAGCTCTCAGACCCTACATTACAAGGCCTGAGAGAGGTAAAGGGGAATCTGTACACTGGGACAAAGGGTTACTGTATAGACAGTGGACCCCTGAGGGAGGGCTAGAGGGTGAGAGAATACAGCAGTTGGTAGTACCCAGAGCCTACCATCTGGCACTTCTAGCCATAGCCCATGACATTCCCTTTGCAGCTCATATGGGCATAAAGCATACAAAGAGATATAATATGCAGAACTTTTATTGGCCTTGGATATCTAAAGATGTAACTGGGTACTGCAGGACCTGTCAGCAGTGCCAAAAGGTAGGCAATGTAGGGGACAAGGTCAATGCTCCTTTGATGCCTTTGCCTGTGACTAAGGAGCCATTTCAGAGGGTAGCTGTGGATATTGTGGGGCCTTGAAGTACACCAAATTCCACAGGGAAGAAGTATGTCCTAGTGGTAGTAGATTATGATACCAGATACCCTGAGGCAGTTGCACTGTCCTCCATTGAGGCAGAAAAAGTGGTAAATGCCTTGTTAGAGATTTTCAGCAGGGTAGATTTCCCAAAAGATATACTGACTGACAAAGGTATCAGTTTCATGTCAGACCTGCTGGCTTGTCTGTGGAAGCACTGTGTGGCGAAGCACCTAAAGACCACCCCCTACCATTCCCAGACTAATGGTCTGGTGGAGAGTTTAAACTCTACACTAAAGACTATGCTACGGGAATTTGCAGACCAGTTCAAGAGGGAGTGGGGACAAATATTTGCCCCATCTGTTGTTGCTTAAAGAGAGGTGCCCCCAGGAATCCACAGGTTTTTCACCCTTTGAGTTGCTGTATGGGCATAGGTTCAGGGGACCTCTAGATTTGATTTGAGATGAGTGGGAGGGTGAGTGTGTGAATCCCACAAGGAGTCTGTTGTGGCATACACCCTAAACCTCAAGACAAGCCCCAGGGAAGTCATGGGCTTGGCCCAGGAGAACCTGGCAGAAGCCCAACATCAGGAAAAAGGTCTGGTATGACAGGAATGCTCAAGCTAAAGAGTATGCTGTGGGGCAGCAGGTAATGGTTCTCATTCCTGTCAGACACAACAAGCTGCAGGCAGCTTGGGAGGGACCCTTCAAAGTGGTAAGGAAGGTCAGTGATGTTACCTACATGGTAGAACTGCTAGGCAGGAAGCAGGGGCATAAACTGTACCATGTTAACAAAATAAAACCTTACCATGACAGGGAGGTCCTTGTGATAAGTATTTGCTGTAATAGGCTGGAAAAGTCTGGAAGGGATCTATGTTTACAGGGAGCTAGCCAGCCAAATCCCAAATTACTATGGTGGAGCCTAGGGTTGTAGGCATATGATAGGACAGTACAGCACTGTACTAGGATCAGCAATGCCAAGGCAGCTGTAATCTCAAGTTAGGGTATGTGGTAGTGTATTCCCAGATAGGCACATCTTATCAAGCAACGTTTATCATGGGTCACTTAAAAAACAAGCTTGAGTTTTCAGGGGGAGGAGTGTCACAAAAGGAAATATTGTCATCTTAGCCATCTGGAATTTTGTAAATAATTATATATCATTTGTAAATATTAATATGATTTATATAGAAGTGTGACAGAGGAAGATACTGCCAGCTCAGATGTCTGGAATTTTGTAAATGGTTATGTATCATTTGTGAATATCGACATGATTCATATGCTTGTGTTACAAATTTATTAGAACTGCATGTCATATAAAATGGTTTGTACAGACGTGTGCTAAAGAGATATGTTGTAGAGTACTCAGCTAATAGATGTATCCACAGTGTACCCCACTGGACAAGAACAGAAATGTATATAAACTATTGTAACTGTGTAAATGTATATGTTTTAATAGTGGAAACTGGCACATAGAAGGTTAACTTGGAAAACTTCAGAAAAAATAGGTGAAATTAGATTATTTTATACCCACATAATAAAAGAGAAGTTATCGTTCAGTTTTGGTGCAACCAGAGGCATAATGTCTGGAAATAGTAGTTTTTTGTATTGTCTTTAAATGTGGAGGAATGTAAATTATTTTACGACTTCCACAATTTGCCAAAAGATGTAAGGCCTATGTCGTTTAACAGGTAGATGCTAAAATCAGTGGTTTGTCAGCCTCAGAACTGATAGTCAGATGACAAGAAGTGATGTCATGCTGCCAGCTACCCCATCAGTAATATTTGAAATATTAATTTAAGAACTCTCTGAGACAGAGAGAGAGAGAGAGAGAGACTGTGAATTTTGTATTTTGTCTTTGACCTGACATTGTCAGCTGGAAAACTCACTCACTACATCTGTCTTGCCTTGCTATGAATAAGTAAGTCTAGGGTACAGTCATTTATCTTAGATACAGTTAGGAATATAGTGAAGTATAGCTTAGATGTTTTCTTTCTTTATTTGAGACTGTTTTGCAATGTTGTTTTAGATATTTCCTGTGATTTTGAACTCTGAAGTAACTGTGATTGTTTACTGAGTATTTTCTTATTATTTTATTATGTATTATTAAATATATTTAAACCTTTCAGTTGTAGCTGGTCTGTCTAGAGATATTTAAGGTCTTACAGTTCTTGCATATCCATTTGGTTACACTGTGCTGGCCACTCCTAATAGCCTTGCTCTTGGTCAAACTACCATTTGGATTAATAGTAACATTACACAGTAAGACTGGACACCCTTTGCTAAGGGCTTTAAAGTAGCTGATGAGTAGCAGCTGGTGGCAGTGAAAGCTACTATATAGTCTGGGCAGAAGGGGACATAGCTAGTAAACCTGTGCCAGCCTTTTCCAGGTGTTGTGTGTGTGTGTGTGTGTGTGTGTGTGTGTGTGTGTGTGTGTGTGTGTGTGTGTGTGTGTGTGTGTGTGTGTGTGTGTGTGTAAATCAAACCTCAAAGTGTGTGCGTGTCAGCTACTTAGGCAAGGACACAAAGCACTGGTTGGACAGAGAGGGTGCTGGAGGTCTTGGCTTGACCACTCAGCTGAGATCGCAACCCTATAGCTGTGCCAGTGGGGAGTCTTACTGGGGATCTTCAGAAAGTGGGAGAAACCAGCCCCAGACTGACTGTGGTCTCTGTGTGCTCTTAAGGGAAATTGCACTTTACTGTATGCGTGTACTTGTCATCCTTCCCAGTGTGTATATCCCCGACTGTTGCCAGTGGTGAAGACTGAGGCTCCTGGCTTACTAGGCCAGTGGTTGGGCATCATAGGTATTACATAAGTTTACTGGTGTAAGTAGGTTTGGGTGATCCTGCATGTAACTTACCTAGTTTAGCTATCTAGTTATTATTGCAATTACTAATGGTACAGTCCTTCACTAGCTTTTTGTTGCCGTATGTAAATTTGGTGAACTCATGGATGAAAATAATTTTTTCATCAATTTTCTCCTCTGTACCTGACAAGCATCAGCTTTATATACGTTCTAGAGCCATCATCTAAATAAGCACATTATTTTCCACTTAAGCCCCAATCCAGTTTCTCCTCAGCTGGCTACTGCCTGCACTTATGTGATTATTTAAACTCATTACCCTACAGTGCAAAGCTTTTACTGGTAGGCTATTCTTTATAACTTAATGTACTCCTAGTGCATCTTCCAACCTTCTTCTCAGAATCACCATGTCAGTTTAGTGAGACAGCTTCTTTTCCATCAAAAAGAGTGAACCAGTATCAGCCACTCAATCCCAAGCTCCCAGTTGGGTCTGCCAGGTCCTCATCATTCACTGATACTCTGTTGTCTGAGTAACAGTTAGTGCTTTATGCTTCTGTGCTATGAAGCTTATGTATGAAGTTCTGTAAGTACTGTGAAGCTATTCTTCCTGGGTCTCCTCTGCAAATTGACCTTAATCAGTCAGGACAACCTAATTAACAAAACATAAATGGATAAATGATAGAAATGTTAAAGAAATGCACACGAGTTATAGCGATTGCCTGACTATTCTTGACTAGTCATGAGTATATCATAGGATGAAACATGTTATTATATAAAATCTTCAGAAAAGAACAGACTTCCTGTATAACTACACATCTAAAGGTACAGGAAAGAACCAATTTCCTTTGCATCTATATATCTAAAGTACTATGTTTTGCTCTGAAACACCATATCTGTATCACTAGGGCACAACAAGATGTAAGCAAGTGATTTTTAAATGGCAGGAGAATAATTAATGCCTATGAGAGTTAAGCCTAAACCACAGACCATACCGTTTTTCCAAATTATTAGCCAAATCTGCAGATGCTTTTACTACAGCACTCAAAATAAACAAAAAGACAAAAAAGAACCTGAGGAATAGTGGGCAGTAATATTGCTGAAGGAAACAAGCCAGACAACAAAGACAGAAAACAGAATGGAATAAAAAAAGGAAAGGAATATGTTTTCTATATGTTTTACCCTTTCTTCTGCACCAGGGTGAGAGCTAACCAGAGTGACAGAGAGAGAGAGAGAGAGAGAGAGAGAGAGAGAGAAAGATGATCCACACAGCCACAGGAGTGTCTGCTCCCCTGCCTGCATCTCTTCTTCCATGTAACACTGATGGGAGGAGTACCTTCATTCCCACAGCCAGAGGACCTGGATTCATCCCCAGACTGGGGCAGTCTATGTTTCAGGATGAATCGTAATTGTAAGCAGGTCAGGGAACTTCATAGCCACATGTAGGCTATGGTGGAGTTTTTGTTTTAGCCCCACCCTATCACAAGTTGGTTGACATGCATTATGCACACTACATCACCATGAACACGTATTATTCCCTCCTACAGCATGTGCACCATGGAAGTGCCAAGTCCATATCACCAGTATGGGTCACATCCCTGGTAACAGCAAGTCTTCACTTGCTGCCCACAGAATGTAGCCAGTGACTGGAACCACAAGTTCCTCCCACAGGATGGGCAGTCATGATCATCCATGCATTCTTACCCTCGCCTACTCAAATCTACCAAATCCTGTGCCACTACGTGAACTCAGGTCATCTGGATTGTTGTCAGGGATTACTTCACAAAACTTGATAATGGAAAATAAATGGTAACATCATGCAGAACAACCTTATAATAGCTATCAACAAAAATGTGATACTGGTTTAATAATTTGCACTGTAGTCAGGAAAGAGCTAGAACACATGCAAATCTATTATATCGGTTGACATATACAGTGTAAGCTTGCATAATGAGGGTAAATCATGATGTCCCAATTATAACAAGACAAACAGTGTCAAACTGAAGAATAGGGAACCAAACTATTGGTAAACTTAGCAAATAGTTTATTTTATAATTGCATGCAGCAATAAGATTTTCAGTACTAATGGACATCCCTGTGAGCATAATGATAATGATACACCTTTAAAACAGAAGGCAGCCAACACTAGCATTACAAAATAATCCTGACAACTGTTCTCACTAAGAAAAGAAAAACAGAAGCGTTAAAGATTACTAAATTATGTATTCTGATATACAATTAACAAACACCAATATATAGTAAAATTCCCAGTGATGGAAAAATGCACATAAAAATATTTTTTCCTGCTATAAACTGCCACCTCATACTAAATATGTTATTTAATTTATTGTGGAATGACATTAGAGAAAGTATACTTATGTTACAGAACATTCAGGATTTTGCCTTTTACTTGCCCTGCCCCGAATAAAAGTTTTGATTTCTTAGAAAATTACTGAGCATTACAGTGAGTCAATACTGATAGATGTTAGAGCTTCATATTTATTTTGTTCTGAAAGTATTTGTTGACTGTAAACCTGTTGTATTACTAACGTTTAAGTGAATTAGAGTAATATCTAAAATTTCCCTGATCTGAGGGATTTTGCCCCCTATTATTTTTGATTTTGTCCAGAATTCTTGAACAAAGATGTTGAGATATATAGAATGCACTTCTCTGATATTTGGATTTTAGCGCATCCTGATGCTAAAAAATAAGATATGAGGAAACTTATCTTGAACACATATATTCAAGTGGTCTGTAGTAAATACAAGAAAAATATCTCTTCACCTAAATTATACCAAACTCAACTACAACATTGCCAATTCCACAGATGATTCACAAATGTTACAAAAGGACTCTAACATGGACCCGATGTAACAGTAAATGGCTTTATTGTCATTCAGACTTGATCAGGATCATGAGTGCAAAATGACAATGTAAAAATCCAATAAAAGTAATGACTACTACTATCTGAACTTGTCAATGAACATACACATCTTCTATGGCTTGCACAGCAAAGATGGTAGGGGGGTTCCAAATTCATTGTTCTAAAATATAAAGAAACCCCGGGATTCAATAAGCTCATTTTCCCATACAGGAACAGTGTAGCCACTCCTGTATGGAATATGGCCACCAAGCGATCCAATAAACTACTGTTTTGACGTGCACAAGCCTGCCTACACTATTCCTGCACGGACACCACTGTATAATGCTAATTACCTCATTTGCTGGTGAAAACCATGCAAATTAGGTGAATTAGGGATTCAGCAAGCAGGCAGGCATCCATGCAAGAATAGTGCTTGTTGCAGAAATGTATTCGACTACTAGCCGAATACATTTCTGCAAAACTTAAAACGGAGGCATGACAGCTCAAAAAAAGCATGTATTATAATCTTTAGACATGTCAATGGCCAAATATATGGCCACTGGCATGGAAATGTGTTTCATTCTTATAAAAATAAAAGGTTTTTTTTTGGCCTATCTCGGCTATTTAAGCGTAGGGCAACGGCACGCAAATTGGATTGTGCTAAAAAAAAATGTGAAAACTCAATTTTAAGGGAGCATTTTGCCATTATAGTCTATGGCATGCAGAATCAAAACAATACCAGGGAATAGTGGTTGTTAAGGGGAAAGGCTCTGGTGTAGTGCAGTAACTAGGGACTAAGGCAGTGGGGTATGCAAATAAGGGGAAATTTACTGAATCACAAAAAACTTCTAAGTGCCAAACTATACCTAACCATGTAGGTGCTACAACACGATTGTGTAAGAAGGAGCAGCAAAAGACATGAAAAGGGGGTATGTCATGCATGGTGTAAGCACATTGGAGCCCTATGGCACCCAGATAAGCTTAGCTAAGCACAGCTAAGCAAGGGTGTGTGTCTGAGGCTGTATTGACTTATTCCATGAAATGAAGAGCGTGTTCGCATCCAGGGAGGGCCATTTCTTTGTGTTTACATTAGCTAAACGTGTATGCACGGCACGCACCGGGTCTAAAAGAAAAAAAAAATGGAAATAGCAGATCTGTTTGGGCACCAGGTTTGTGTGGCGCACCTTGGGGCTTAAAAGGGGAGGAAAAGGGAGGGGGAAAAAAGGAAAAAAAAGGAAAATAGCAGAATAAAAGCAATCAAGAACAAATTACATAGCTAGCAGGTGGAATGCAACATAGTCAGCCAATTATACAGGCAGCATCTGCAGCACAACAGTATAAACTATGGAAACACATTACAGTCTGTTTTTTCCCACAATCTCTGCATCATTGGTGTACACATGCGGAGGAATTTTAACTGTAAAAATGTTAGGGGCTGCCATTGCTTTGATCAATTAGTATGTGTTAGAGCTGAGAGCGGAGAGGAGGATAATGCTGAGAACCGCCACAGACTGAGGAGAAGAGTGATCAGATCCAGGGTAACTTACCAGGGGCTATATGTTCTGGAGATAGTAGAGTGCTACAGGGTGGGCAGAGACAGACTGTAGCAAATTGCCAAGCTGTGCTGGCCTCGACTCAGAAATAGAGCCAACAGAGGGGAACCCATCCCAGTGGATACCAAGGTATGTGTAGCCTTAAGAATTCTAGCCACAGGCACTTTCCAAAAACCTACTGGAGACATCATGGGAGTCTCACAGGCATCTGCATCCAGGGTACTCCACCAGTTCCTGGATGCCATGCTACCACATGCCGGTGAGCACATTTACTTCCCCAACACCCGTGAGGAGAGGACCAGTAATATGCATCTCTTCTACCGTGTAGCAGAATACACAGAGGTACTGGTGCCATAGACTGCATGCATATCCACATCAAAGCACCACCTGGTGAACAGGGTAGGGTCTACATAAACCACAAGGGATTCCCCTCCATCAACTGCCAGGTCATGTGCAGTGCCCAGGGCATTATCATGAATATGTGTGCTGACAGCCCTGGAAGCTATCACGACTCCCACATCTGGCATTCGTCACAGCTGTACCAGGCATTTGCCAGTGGGGGCATCCCATATGGGCATCTGGTGGGTGATGCTGGCTATGCACTTGAGCCGTGGATGATGACACCAATCAGAAATGCACACACACCCACACAAGAATGCCATAATGAGGCACATGCACAAACCAAGATCATTATAGAGCATGTGTTTGGGATGCTCAAGTCACGGTTCTGCTGCCTTGACATATCTGGTGGAGCCTTGCAGTACTCTCCAGCCACATGTGCACACATGTTCATAGTATGTGCCATGCTGCACAATATGATCCTGCGGAAACAGCTACAGCAGGAACAGCACGGGGAAGGGCCACACAGCCCACCACCATTGCCAAGGTTCCCACAGGCACAGAGGGACTCAGAGGAGGAGGTCCCTGAGCCTGCTCCTGTAGGCAGTCAGAGGCATGCCCAGTATGCTCAAACCTTTACAAAGAAGCAATGTATAGCACACACACTGACACTGTATGGACCCAAGGACTGACACCTCTCTCTGACTCACACACACAGTAAAATGGAAGACACACTCATCACATTACCTGTAACTTACTATGTATAGGCAGTGTACTGTGTGCATCCAACATAGGTGGCCCTCAAGCACCATCCTGACAACTGCTGCAGGTAAAAGGTAAGTCAGGACAGTGCTTGAGGGCCATCCTGTCTTACCTTTTACCTGCAGCAGTTGTCAGGACTGTGCTTGAGGGCCATCCTGACAATTGCTGCAGGTAAAAGGTAAGTCAGGATGGCCCTCAAGCACTGTCCTGACTTACCTTTTACCTGCAGCAGTTGTCAGGACAGTGCTTGAGGGCCATCCTGACAACTGCTGCAGGTAAAAGGTAAGTCAAGATGGCCCTCAAGCACCATCCTGACAACTGCTGCAGGAAAAGGTAAGTCAGTCATCTTAAAAATAAATGAATGGATTAGTATGTTTTGGTAGCATATCTATGCTAATGCTGCATGCATGCATGGGAATGGGGTGGCCTACTGGGATAGCAGCACACAACTGACAGCTATGTGGGACACCAGGAAATGTCTGGCCAAAACTGGCCTCCACATACTATGCAGTAATACCCAAGGTGGCAAATCCCACTGCAGTATATGTGCGGGGACAACTAACTGGGGGGTCATAGATCACAGACATGGATGCCAGTGTGGGGGTCCCATACCCACCCCTCACACCCACACAGCAAGTCAGCTGTAGAAAACCAGAGAGAAATGTCTGGTAAAGGTACACAAATGGCGGCAATGTTGAATTATCCTCCTACAGACTCACACAGTGATAGCACAGCAGGACGTGCAGTTGCAGTAAGGCTATGAAGGACAAGAAGTCTGAAACTCAAATGCATGCCATTGCAATCTGACTTGTGCTCTTTATTGATATGCCTCTAGTCCCCAAGACAGGGCACAATAGTATGGTAAATGCAACCAAAATGTAAAGCAAATATCAGCACAGTCTGTGCAAATGTGTACAGTTGACAGGTATGCCCCCCCATATATCCACAGAAATGCAGTAACATGTATGTTTTCAGGGAAATATCAGCATAGCACACATTGGCAGGGCTGTACCCAAGCAATGTCTTTCAGCTTTTCCTAGTTAGGGGCCACCACAGTGGATCACTGGTCTACAGATGATTGGCAGTGGATTTACAGTGCCGAGTTGACAACCTGTTGCCCAATCTTCACGGAAGGCACACCCACATGCACACACACCTACCTGCATGTCTTTAAAGCTCACTCAGCCACAGGGAGGACATGCAGACTCCAGACAGAAGGAACTCCAGCTGAAAATTGAACCGAAGAACCTCTTGCTGTGAGGCGACAATGCTAACTACTGCACCACCATGGCATTGGCAGGGCTATACCAATACACATGAAAACATGTTGCCTCTCCACAATATACAGGGCTCAATGAGCTATGTATATGTGTGGTTAATAATGTCAGGATATGGCCAGTATGCTCTCCTGGCAGTCGTCTTGTAGTGCCGTAGGTACAGTGCTGTCTTTGACAGGGCCATGTGCAGATAACTGTAGTGCCAACTGTTATGCATGTCAGTGACACCTACTGTCACTGACATACCTGGAAGTCACAGTGCTATGTGTAATATACTACACATATAATGGACATCTTGAAGGATGTGTAGCCGAAATACTAAGGCTTTTGTGAATATAAGTGCTTTTTGGTACTGTTGCCAGTGGTTATTCTCAATAATCCTTTTTTCTTATGTTTGCTTTTACATATAATCAACATGCCTGCACAGTAGAATGCACTCTGTACCTACACCCATAACTCCCAACCTCTGACAGCAAGATGTCTGAACAAGGGCAGAAATAAAAGTGGAACAAAGGCATGATGATAGGCATGTGTTGTAAATATCACCCTTATATACTGAGAAAGTTGGTAGATGAGGGGTTTGCAGTAGCGGGAATTGTCTGAAGGTTATGTAGTCTGAAACAGTAATGTTTGTCATTATTTTGTAACATCACTCTTCAATTATATGTAACTAACTTGCCATAAAAACACAAGTTTACGTAGACAGGATGAAACCTCTAGCCAAACACCTGGACAACCTGCCAAAAAATGTACAGGTGAGAGGTATGGCCACACAAGGGTATGACATCTCAGGTTAGAAAGATACCACACAAGCAGGAGATCCCCAGCCAGTATATCACCAGGTTGCTGGACTGTTTACACAGCACATCATTACTCAACTCGCTGTAGCTGCACCAAACAAATGGCCTTGTTGGGCAAGAATGTACATAGCTGCCTTCATAATATTGGTCTATGCATCATACAACTAGTATTCCTCTGGTAAAGCACTGTGTCGATTTGAGGATGTCTGGCACTAGGTAATGACACAATACACTGCAGTGTCAAACTACAGATATGTCAGAAAATGTCTGCTAAACAAACCCAGCACCATGAGAAAAACCCTGTGTACTCCTGAGAGGTATGACTGTAGCACACAAAACCCTGGACTGGAGTACACCTATGTCTGGAATGGAGTCCCACTCTAACTATAGAAGGTCACACTGGACATGTTCCTACACTTAGAGAATCACAGGACATGTTAGAACCACATCAGAATATATGACTGTATTGTGTATATATGTCTGTGCATACAGACAGCTATGTACACCTTAACTGTCCCCACAAACACACATCAGACAGGATTACCCTCAGCTAGCTGTAGGTGGCCCATATGTGATATATCTGCATCTGTTGCTTGTGATACACACACACACACACACACACACACACATATATATATATATATATATATATGGGCAACAGATAACCTATATCAAGCATACACACACATAGATGTGGGGGAGTAAAAGACAGACAATGATAGAGAGAGAGACACAGGGGGACACAGACAGAGTGAGTCACACACATGGATACCTGAATGGCATACAGTGATGTCCTGCTGTGGACAATGGCATACCAGTTGTAAACAGTTGCATGTGCCAGCATAAAAGGTGAGCCCCATTGTGTAATAGTACTGAGGTTGGGTTTATAATATCACATCACCTGCATATGTGTGTGTGTGTGTGTGTGTGTGTGTGTGTGTGTGTGTGTGTGTGTGTGTGTGTGTGTGTGTGTGTGTGTGTGTGTGTGTGTGTGTGTGTGTGTGTGTGTGTGTGTGTGTGTGTCCGTCTTTAGGTCTAAGTATTAGGAGACTGTTCATACTCAGTACACTTCACATTGCCCTACTTCACAAGATCTGTTGCTGTCATTCACCTTAGTAGTACCATTGGAAACCTATCACCCCTATAAGCTCTATAGTGAGTGTGATAACTAAGTAACACTATAGTACAACTAGCTAAATAGGTATGGGTGCTAATCTCAATACTGGCAAGTGTGTGTGTGTGTGTGTGTGTGTGTGTGTGTGTGTGTGTGTGTGTGTGTGTGTGTGACAGTTGTATGTGCAAGAGTGAGGGAGTATTTATTTGTAGGTGAAACAGTTTTAGGCCATTCCCACCCAAAACACTTCCCAGTAAGCTCTGTAGTGCATGCAATAACTGTGTGACACTATAGTACAAATAACTAGATAGGCAGGGGTTCTACTTTCAGATATGGAAAAAGTGTGTGTATATGTTTGTAAGAAGAAGTATTTTGATAAGTTTCACACCCAGTGCCCCACTTTATCAGTCCTGCAGATGTAATTCCCCTTATCAGCACCATTGGCCAGTTATCAGCCCAGTAAGCTCTGGTGCATGTGCGATAGCTGTGTAACACTATATTACAAATCGCTAGATAGGCAGGGCTTCTAATCTCAGTACTGGAAAGTAAAAGAGTGTGTGTGTGTGTGTGTGTGTGTGTGTGTGTGTGTGTGTGTGTGTGTGTGTGTGTGTGTGTGTGTGTGTGTGTGAGGTCTGTAGCACATGCGTTAACTGTGTAACACTATAGTACAAATAACTAGATATGCAGGGGTTCTACTCTCCGATCTGGAGTAAGTGTGTGTGTATGTTTGTAAGAAGAAGTATTTTGATAAGTTTCACACCCAGTGCCCCACTTTATAAGTCCTGTTGATATCATTCCCCTTATCAGCACCTTTGGCCAGTTATCAGCCCAGTAGGCTTGGGTGCATGTGCAATAGCTGTGTAACACTATAGTACAAATCGCTAGATAGGCAGGGCTTCTAATCTCAGTACTGGCAAGTAAGTGTGTGTGTGTGTGTGTGTGTGTGTGTGTGTGTGTGTGTGTGTGTGTGTGTGTGTGTGTGTGTGTGTGTGTGTGTTTGGGTTGAGAATCATATTGTGTGTCAGTTATACCATTTTGAGTTGTGTACCACCCTGTACACTTCCCATCACTCTACTTTACAAGGCCTGCTGATGTAATTCACCTTAGAAGTACCTTGGGACAAGATGAATTCATATAAGCTCTGTGGCATGTCTGATAACTGCGCAACACAATAGTAGAAATAACTAGATAGGTAGGGGTTCTAATCTTAATGCTGGCAAATTTGGGTCTGTGTTTTTAGGTGAGAATCATATCCTGTGTGGGTTATACTATTTTGATGTGTGTACCTTCCACGCCTGCTTACCACCTCCTGATGTCATTACTTTATATAGCATGTTAATGACATCTGCCTTACATGCAGCATGTTAAGCCATTGTACAGGCCATACCAGTCATCTGTACAGATGTCTATGGAATATCTGGATGTTTGCAACCCATTTGTGGTCTGTGTCCCCTAACAATGGCCATGCATGTGATATTGTGGCCAAATGGGTCACAGTTAGTGTACAGACACACATGCCAGCATCAGATATCATACCTGACTAAAACATCATGGTAATACAATGTCTGTTACCCTATCACTTGTCCAGGTTTGTAGGAGCAATAGATGACTCCAGTTGCTATTTCTGGTGGGTTATCCCACCATCCATGAAGGCATTCACAACATTATGTGTTGTAAGAGATAGTGTGTTATGTCCCATGCATATAATCCATGTGGGGCACATCATGTGTATGCAGCACTATAGTACATTAAAGTGGATATGTAGGTTTACAAATCTGCCCATTGACAACTGTGTTTTTGTTACTGTATACACATCCCCTGTGTCAGTCTTTACTGTGTGTATGCAAAGGATATACCATTTTGTCTCCCTGTTTCACCCTGTGAACTCAGGAATACATACCACAAACCTGTCATATACAGTACCATGCATGCCCTCATCACCTGCATCAGGGTTGAGTGTATGGGAAAGAAATGGCAGAGGCAACAGGTGCTGACACATGAATCTGTTGCAGTCAATCTAATGGCTAAGCTGGTGAGGGACCTACTGACAGTACTCCAGTAACCTGTTCCATATTTATGAGCCTGTGGTACTTCACAACATTGAGGTGATGTGCCTGAAGGCTATGTATCTGTGACAAGGGGTGTGTATGCCAGGTCACACTGTCTGACAACAGTGTCCATCACACACTGTTGCATACATACACACCTGGTAAATGTACATATAAAGCTGTGCCTTGGCTATGAAATGGTTGGTGTATTTCCACTCTGCCTTACTCCAAGTTGGTAATGTCTGCAGGGAAACAGTCTGCCGACACACAGACACCTGGAACACAAACAGAATACAGCATGTCAGACTACATTCAGTCACTGATACTAACAGCAATAATGCATCATGGCTAATAAGGTACATACACCTTTATGTGTACCCATAACAAATGTAAGCAGATGACACCTTACACAGTATTACATATATACACTGTACTATATTCACCCTATGCATCAGACCTATATTAGCCTGTCCTTGCATTGATGGTAAGGATGACAGGAATGTGGCACAGGTATCATCATATGTACAGGGTGTGGTGTGGGTTTGCCAGAGGCCTAGGCTGGGCCATACAGTTGACATCCATGTGTGTGTGTTTGGAGGGGTATCCTATAGATGGGCTGTGCAGAGGTGGTGTGTGTCTGCAAGTGACCTGCCTGTGATACAGATGTGTGTGTGTATGTATGCACATAGTCACACCATGTGGCTGGCCTACACAGGGGTATGTTGGACAGCTGTGGAAAATACATGGCAGGGTGTCCAGTTCACCATCTCCTGCCACGGACATGTGAATTGGTCCTGCCAGGGGTCTCACTGGCACCACCAGGCCCAAGGCCAGATACAGCACTGCTTCCTGATGATGACTGCTGTCTGCTAGATCCATGTCTCTGATAGGTCCGGCCAGGACCAAGTGCCCATGGCTTGCTCTGTTGTGATGTGGACATCAACCTCACTTTGGTGGTGTTGGAGTCATTGCCACTATGGGTGTGTAAAGATGCACAGCCCCATAGACTCTCAGCTGATGTTGGTGCTGACCTACATCCATGTGGCCGATGCCCATCTCCCACCACATGATCTAGCACAGACATGCCAGGGTCGAGGATTGCCAAGGTCTCACCACATCATCTATTCATGACTTCAGTATTTTGGCATGTGGCCTCAACAAGATCACGTATGTCTCCAAGTAAATCAGGAAGAGTTGCATCCACCACCCTGAGTATTTGTCTGGTGTTGCATTCACTAAGTGCCTGTGCATCCATGACAGCCCAAAACATGCATCTGGTGACACCAGCTGTAGCACTTGCAACAGCGGCTTGATGAGCAGCAGTCCTCTTGCAAGCACCCCTGTCTATCCGCCTGTGTGGGACCTCATCTGTACTCTGACTATGGACAATGTCTGCACTCACACACCTGCCATAGTCACCACACTGCCCTGTTTCATGCCAACACCTGCCAACTGTCCATCATCTGTGGCTGCTGGGGATGGGGCATGTGTGGGCATTGTGACTGTGTGTGGGGACATTGTGGATGACTGTGGGATGCTAACTGATGGCATAGATTCAGCCCCTGACAATACCACCTGTGCCTGAATATGACCATCATCATTGCCAGAGTTTGTAGAGACACTGACATCAGATACTGAGTGGGAGGGGCTGCGATCATCATGTCCACCTGTGGGGGGAAGACAACATATGCAAATTAATACCTGCACTATACCATTTGCTGCTACACATGCACACACATTCATGCATGCTCACATACACCATACACATGCATACACATGTACACACATGCACACGCACATACCACACAAACACATACACATACAGGTGAGGTGGCAGACAAGCATTGCACAGACCTCACAATAGCCAACTGGTGACATTCACAACACAGTCAGACCACTACATACACACCCTGGACAGGCCCTCAACATCATGCAGTGCAGCCCTTTTCACTTCCTGTTACAACTTATATACACCTCTGTGATATGTGAGTAGTGTTAGTAGGTGATGGGCCTTCAAGTAGCACACACTGCACCCATGTACCCATAATTGCTGTTCACCTGTATAGCACAGTGGCAACTCCTACAAAACATATTTCTCAACTGTCCAGAATGTTGCTGAATGTCTACATGTGTGGCTCATATTTTGGTCTGTTCGTCATAAATCCTGTATTTGTCTGACACATTACTGGGATGATATGAGGACTGGTGTCACTATTTAATGCCATATTTTGAGTCTCACACTTCAAAACCTGCAGTACATGTGTGTTACAACAGAACCGGTTACACTAACAACCTTCTAAGCTTACAGTGGATATTGTAAGTGTAGGCACCTCTGTTAACATGCCAGGTTTGTCTGATATATAACACTCTGGACAACACTCTGTCCCCTCCAGTCCTGTTCTGGTGCAGGCTGCTGGCTCTGCTCACTTTTTGTCTTCAGTGTAATAACCTAACCCTGAAGTCTCCCACCATTCCAAGACATACCCGGCTTCCTGACTGAGAAAAGAACCTCCAAACAGGGATCCTCCACTGTTCTCCTTACCTTCCTTGCCTGTCCTAAAGAACTGCCCAGAGAAACTTTTGCCTTCAGTGTAATAACCTAACCCTGAGGTCTCCCACCATTCTAAGACATACCTGGCTTCCTGACTGAGAAAAGAACCTCCAAACAGGGATCCTCCACTGTTTTCTTTACCTTCCTTGCCTGTCCTAAAGATCTGCCCAGAGAAAGTTTTGCCTTCCGTGTAATAACCTAATCCTGAAGTCTCCCACCATTCCAAGACATACCCGCCTTCCTGAATGAGAAAATAAGCTCTAAACAGGGATCCTCCACTGTTCTCCTTACCTTCCTTGCCTGTCCTAAAGAATTGCCCAGAGAAAGTGTATGTATCCTAATGGGAGAAATATCCTTACCTGTTACTGTTGTATTTAGCCCTTTGTATGATCGCTAGCAGCCTACTGCAGACTACTCTTGCCCCTCTTTTTCCCAGATTTCTCTACACTGCTCTAAGGCGCTTGTTATTGACAGTTTGTCCACTAGGTGGCAGCATATACCTACTGCAAATTATTCATTGTATCTACCACGTTAAACAAACACCAAATCTTTTCTAAAAGGGCCATTATTACCCTGCCTTTAGCCTACAATCTCTGTGACCCTCTGCTATTACATATCTATACTATAATAAACCAGTGCTCCATCCCCATTTCTTCCTACCTCTCAGTCCACTGATAGCTTTTCTTCCTTCTCCTTGGCTATATCTCTGGGTTTACTCTCCACTGCCTCACCCCCCCCCTTTTCTTCAGTGGACTACTTCTCTACTTCCTGTCTATCCACCCACATCCACTTACCTTTACTATACCTTCCCACTTCCTGCCTCACCCCTCCCCCTTCTCCAACCTGTCTCACCACCCACTAAACCTTTATAAGGATGCTAGCACTTGTGGCGCCATCTTTAAACAACACTCTGTCCTCTCCAGTCCTGTTCTAGTGTAGGCTTCTGGCTCTGCTCGCTTGTAAGTGCTACTGTGATTTTTACTGCTGGAAATACGAATATATGTCTACAGGTAGACTGTCTAGTCAGTATTGATTACATAACTGTTTAACTGTGTATATACTGGCAATTTCTAGTTAGTGTTGCTTACATTAACTGCTCAGCTGTTTAAAACTGTTAAGAGTCTGCTCCATGAGCAATTGTAATTAGACGTTGAAATTGCCGCCCTGTCTGTGATTATATCACTGTAGTAAAGTAGCTGCTCAGTGTATGCAACTCTTTGACTGTAGGTGGATTTGGCCACTGCCGAGTGCTTGCTCTCAAAGGACTGCTCTTTGGCACCCTCATCTGTCATCTAGTCTGTGCTCAGCTTCGTATTACTGCTGCTGGTTTGTTGCACGCTGGCCATTCATAATATGAAGACTCAGCCATTCTGTTGAGCGCACACTCCAAAGCGATTGTGTGATAGTATTCCCAAGTTCTGCTCCATCTGTACCTAATTGATTCCTAGTGCTATAACAGGTTTTACAGTGCTTTACACATGTAGGTCACTGCACCTATTTGGTCGTACTGATATAGCCAAACGATCTCTAGTGCCTCACTTGACTTAAGTGAGTTAAAAATTAACGATTGGTTTACAGCATATTACAAATGTTCACACAGATACTGCTGGCTTACAGCTTATCAACCATTCTAAATGCTGTTTAAAGGCTTGCTCTTTAGCGTTTGACTCAACTGACATCAAACACTGCTGTCTGGGTACAACTATTATTACCTGATACAGGCGTTAAACAATTATAGTGCTGATCGAATGCCTACACTTAAGCATTGTGCCTTCAGCTGATGCCAGTTGCTGTCTAGCCTGAGCTCAACTGTTGTTAATTGTTACAGGCCATATATCCTACACTGTATCTATTACCCCCATTGCACTGTTTATCAAGCTCATTCTAGTAACTGTATGTACTGCCCCCTATGTGTAAACTATAGATTGGTGTTCCATTGCAAGTTCTTAATGTTTAAACCATATTTGATGATGTACTTCTTCCCTTAAACTGTTTTACTGCCATTGTGTCTGTCCCAAGAACTGCATTATTTGTCTTGTTGCTTATTTACTGCCTATGTTCTAGCAGACAGTATAATTTGTTGATTGTTCATTCTGAGTACTGCATGAACAGTTATATGCCTTAAGATGTGTAGTTGCTCTGTGAATGTATCTGTCTGATGCAGGATTGCACTAAATCTATGTACTGGTTGCATGAATAGCCTATTGTCTGTAGCCCTTCTAGTAAAACTGAATCATCTACCTTGCTTACCCTTGTACTGCTATCTTGCTAATAATTCAAAATCCACTTTTCTTACAGTTTGCCTTCAGTGTAATAACCTAATCCTGAAGTCTCCCACCATTCCAAGACATACCCAGCTTCCTGACTGAGAAAAAAAACTCCAAACAGGAATCCTCCACTGTTCTCCTTACCTTCCTTGCCTGTCCTAAAGAACTGCTCAGAGAAAGTGTATGCATCCTAATGGGAGAAATATCCTTACCTGTTACTCTTGTATTTAGCCCTGTGTATGATCGCTAGCAGCCTACTGCGGACTACTCTTGCCCCTCTATTTTCCCAACTTTCTCTACACTGCTCTAAGGCTCTTGCTATTAATGGTTTGTCCACTAGGTGGCAGCATATACCTACTGCAAATTATTCATTGTATCTCCCACGTTAAACAAATACCAAATCTTTTCTAAAAGGGCCATTATTACCCTGTCTTTAGCCTACAATCTCTGTGACCCTCTGCTATTACCTGTCTATACTATAGTAAACCAGTGCTCCATCCCCATATCTTCCTACCTCTCAGTCCACTGATAGCTTTTCTCCCTTCTCCTTGGCTCTACCCGCTCCGTTCGCCCTGTGGGCTCACTCCACTCCCCTACCCTATCCCCAATTCCCACCCACCCCATATCGCCTAAACTTATACTTAGCTAACCACTCCCCCTACTCACCCAACAACCAATCCACATTCCTCCCACCACATCAAACAATTACATATACCACTCCTACTAATCCAACCTATCAGCAGACTCTCCTTAATAATGAAGATATACCTCCTGCAAATGTCTCTTCTATCCTTCTTAGTATGTACCTGTTACATCACATCTTACAATGTCACAGGACAGAACAACTTCCCCAAACCCATAAATCCACTGCAAATTTCTCTCCCATCATAACTCCTTACCCCCTAACAATAAGCTCCAGTTTATACAACACTACTGCTGTAAGCTTTAACCATTTTAAACTCTTTACCTCTTACCCCAAATCAACAGCAAACCAAAAATACTTTACCATACTACAAAAACTAGCTAAATCAATGCAAAATGTCCATCAGCAGATCCTATGTTCTGGAGATATCCACCCAAACCCTGGACCTAACAATACAAGTCCTCTATCCAATTCACATCCGCTTCCCAATAGGATACAACTTGCCACCAGGCCACAAAATAGTCTACTCCTCCTAAACCTAAATATTAGAAGCATTAACAACAAAGCACATGAACTACACACTCTAATCTCTATATACTTCCCATATATAGTCAGTATAACAGAAACATGGCTAAAACCATCTACCCAAGATACCGAGATCCTACCACCTGGATATAGCATCCTTAGGCAACACAGACTAGGCAAAAAGGGTGGAGGCATTGCCCTGCTGTACAAAAATAGTTTATCCATAACTAAAATTGAGGTAACCATGCCCCTTTCTGAAAAGCAGAAATTCTCTTAGCAAAGCTTAAAATATGTAACAGAAAAGCCATCATCCTAGTAACAGGTTATATCCCACCTGGCAATAACATCCCTACCATGGAGACTTTCCTTCAATGGTTATCACAATCCATGCCTCAAGAGTCCATTGTATTAGGTGACTTTAATATAAACTGGCTCACATGTGCCTCTCTAGTACCAACTAACCATATTAATCTTCATACCTTCTCACAAGTAATCAAACAGCCCACCAGAACAGTCAAAAACAGTAAAAAAGAAAGTCTATTAGACTGGATCTTACTAAATAATATACCCTGCTCCTACTTAGCTGGCACCCTTCCAGATGCTTTAAGTGACCATCAAGCTACTTTCTTACTTATATACAACTCCCACCACCCCAAAACTCCTATACTTCAAACAATTAGAAACAAAAAAACACTTTAACCCCAATAACTTCAGACAAGAACTAAGGCTATACAATTGGTCTGCCCTTTATTACCTACCCCTAATTGAAGCTATTGAGCACTTCATCTCCACCTTCTTAGATATATTAAACAGACACACCCCTGCAAGAACTACTAGGGTTAAGTCAAAATCAGCCCCATGGTTATCCAGGGAAACTGGGCAAAAAATGCACAAAAGAAATAGAGCCTGGGTAACCTGGGGGTCCAATAAAGGCCCTATAACACAGCAAGCCTACCAACAAATTAGAAATCTAACCAAAAAACTAGTTATGCAAGACAAGAAAAACTACTTTGTTACACATCAAAACCAACATATGAATAATCCTAAGAAATTCTGGGCAGGTTTAAACAAATTAGTACACCCTGATAAAACCATTATCCCACCCCCAACATCAGGTTTAACTAAAGGCAACATAGCCGAATCATTCAACACATTCTTTACTGAAACTGTACTTGCCCTAGCCCAACAACATCTCACTGTCACTGAAACAGGTGTCCACTCTCCCACTAACTACATACCCACTTTTAAGCTGCAACCCACCCCAACATCCTACATAAAAAAATACTCTCCCAGCTGAAAACCACAACACTAGCAGCAGATTCCCTCCCCAGTGAATTTCTAAAACTGACAGCAGCATAAATAGCTGTGTCAGTTACTATTTTAATCAATAGATCAATCACTGAAGCCACAGTGCCCCTGATTTGGAAAACTGTCTATATCATACCTCTTCATAAAGGTGGTAGTTCTTATGACATATCCAACTACCGACCAATTGCAATTCTATCTCCACTGGCTAAAATATTAGAAAAATGTATCCACCATCAACTAATGTCCCACCTTATAAATCAGGAACTCATATCTCCAACACAACATGGTTTCCGTCCAGGTCATAGTACCACCACAGCACTGTTAGCATTTACAGATACCATAAACCATAACAGGAACAATGGTAAACTTACATCAGCCCTTTTCTTAGACCTATCAAAATCTTTTGATATGGTTAGCCATAATAAACTCCTCTGCCACCTCAAAAACCTGGGCTCAGACAATCAAACAGTCTCCTGGTTCAAAAGTTATCTCAAGGACAGGTAACAAGCAGTGCAGTGGGACAATAACATGTCTCCACTTTTACCAGTCACACTTGGGGTACCTCAGGGATCAATACTAGGTCCCTTGCTATTCTCAATTTTCACAAAGAACCTCCACTCAGCTGCAAATAGCACTAGCCTTATCCAATATGCAGACAATTCCACTGTAATATGCAGTGCCTCAACACTGGAAGAACAACACAATAAAACACAAGATAATGTTCACTCAGTTGAAAATTGGCTTATTGACAATGGTCTCATTCTTAACCCCAAAAAGACCAAGATCCTGCTATTTCACCCCTCACAATATACCAACCTTACCGCCACTTTCAATATCCTCTATAAAAATGGTACACCCATCACACCCAAATCCCACACAAAACTACTAGGCGTCACCATTGATAACAACTTAAAATTTGATATCCACATAAATCTAGCTATTAAAAACACTTACAGAAAGCTAGGTAGTCTCTACAAACATAAGTCCTTCCTGACCCATACTGCTAGGACCACAATTGCTCGTACTCACCTCCTCTCAACATTACTTTATGCATCTCCAATCCTAACCAATCTATCCAAAACAGAAACCAGCAAACTGACTTCCTGCTATAATCATATAGCCACATTTGCTGATAACACCTCTTTTAGAACCCATCACTGTCATAACCTAAAACAATTGGGCTGGCTTGAACTGCCAAATTTACTAATCTATAATCAACTTATCATCACTGTTGTCCCATATTTTCACCACCATTTGATGACTGTCTTCACTGTTTTCCGTGGTATATGCAATGCTGTGGAAATGTGTGTGTACCCTTCTCTGGGCTGATACCTTTCACAAATGAGATCCCTTTCCTGCTTCGTAAGCTGTATGCAAACTATGGCTGCTGTTGTAGCAGGCAACTGAGTAAATTTAGGATAATTCTGGTAGGTCTGCTGACCATTATTTGCTGTTAATCAAAGAGTCTCTGTAATTGATGGCAGGTGTGTACCCAAGAGGACGTAATGCTATAATAATATCGAAAGCTGCTTCAACACAGTATTAGATTCAGCCTATGCACTCTTATGCATCTAGCTTCTTGTAAGTTTTTAATGTGTCATAATTGTTCCCCTAACAGATTTGTTTGTATTACAATTGAATTGTATAGGTTATAGGTCACATGAAAGGTTGGAAGGGTTCAGAAATGTGTTATTGTGCTCTCACTTTTGTATTTCACAAATACCTGGCATTCTAACAGGTGTGTGTACACCATTTATATGCACTGTATAACACTAATTTATGTCCCTAGTTTTGGACCTTCGTCCCCCCATTTTGTCAGTCTTTGTCCAGATTTCTTACAATGACAGGTTGTGAGGTATACTACAGATATGTGACATCTCCTGCAAATAGGCCCCTGTGATGACCACTGTGATGCAATTCAGTTAACTACACCACAAGTGAACATGCAGATATTGCAAAATAGCTGAGAGTAACAATTGTGTGCATGGTCACATGCATGACCTTAACATGCCTAGGATACTGGTGAGCCACAACAGGAAAATCCCATACTCACCAGCTTTAGGTTGCTGTCCCACATGCAGATCAGATGGACCTATGTAGTTGTGGGGGAGAGGTATTGTCAGCAGACTCACATTTGGCATTGGTACAAGATGAGTGCTATGTGTTTGCACAGGTACAGTCCAAGCTAGGATATTACACAATTTGCTGTCTCTCACCATAGATGTGCACGTGTGCATTACTAAACCTCACCCACAAATGCAGTTTGAACTGACATATGCATCTAGATACTCTATTGAAGATAGTATGACTGCTACATGATTAAATTGATGTGCACTGTGGCCTTACCTGGATGCTCCTCTCCTGTTGCCTGGGTGCCACCCAACTCTACGACTGGTGTTTCATGTGCTGGGTGTTGTGTGGGAGCTGCCCCAAGGTTGGCAAGGAGCTCCTCTGTTGCCATAAGTGGGGCCTGTGTGGCTGGACCCCCACCTGTAGTAGTACAGTCCCTGGCCATGATAGCAGCCCTTTGCCAGGCATGACATATCAGGTCAGTAGCCCGATGCCTGCCCTGATCATATGTGTGGACATGGTGGCCCAAGGTGTTCACTCTGTGGCAAGATCGTCTCACAGGGCAGTCTGCTCCCAGAGATTTTATCGGCTCCGTCCGAACAACATCGCATGGTGCTGTATTATTGCTTCAGTAATAGCTGCAGTCTCCTCTGCAGTGTATGCCGGCTGTCTCTGCATGCTACCTGGAAGACATAAACAGGGAAACACATCACTGGACCTCAGACATTGCCCAGTGTTATTTATAGAGCCAGCATATCAATATTGCCTATCATTAACCACCACTTACAACCACATCATACCCCTGACATCTATCAGCACAGTATGAACCTGCATTGTACTCCTAGTCTTGATGTGTCATGTTCCCCCCAGTAAGGGCCAGTACATTGCACAAACCACCATTCATCATTCGCATTTGTGTAGAGGGATGACAGTGGCCGTCTTCCGTGCAGAGGGTATGTCAATGGTGTTCAGGCTTTGCTTGCATACAGTGTGTAATGGAGCTGGAAGCATAAGCCTGAGGTCATGTAGGATGCAGACAGGAATGTTCTCACGTCCCATGGAGACTTGATTTTATTGACTTTGTTTAGGCAGCATGCACCTGCTCCTTCATGATGAGAGGAGGGGTGCAGATGCTGTGCATATCCACTTACACTGATGGTGAGCCAGGGGGTGATGCTTGCCCTAAACCTGTCTGCAGCCAGCAGGTTGGCTCTAGCTATGGTGTGTGTGATGTGATTGACCACCATTACAGGGTCGGTTGGGTGGTTACCTCTGAGATTGCAGACATATGTGAAAATGACCTTGTGATTGCCCTTGGTGGATGTGTCCAATTTGTACTCATAGTTAGCCTTACAGTAATCCACCTGTGACCTTATATGCTCGTTCAGACAAAAGTTGACTCGCTGCCAAGTTGGTGTCTGCTCCTACTCTGACCTGTACAGTCCAATTATGTGGCTTGTGTATTGATGCTGTCCAGCAAAGGGGATTACTCTACTTTGGTGGAGACAGGTTTCACAGTTAAGGTATTGCTGAGTCCATACAGCTACGTCGGTGGTCATATGGATGTTTGTAGTAGGCATGGGCACAAGGTCATAATACAGTTGGACACTTCTCCAATTTCAATCTGATAACCATACTTATTCTAGTACCCATGTCTGTGTCAGAGCAATGCAACAACCAGTACCTGCAGAAATCTAACTCTGTTGGATGCACAAAAACTGAGATTACACACATGTACAACATGTACGGCTTATTTACCTGACATTTTGCAACCCATGTCTGTTGTTATGATGATGGCCAGGTACACCTACTGATACATAGATGTGCAGAGGTAATACCTAATATACATTTCTGTTCTATGTCAGTATGGCACACTGTATTTACACTCTTGCTGCTCAGTCATTCCTGTCAACCTGTTAGAGCAGGACATCTGGAGGACACCACACATACATGGGGGCGATGGGTCAAAATTAGTGACACTTTCTTAATATTGCTGTAACACACTTAAGTCATTTAATAGCACAGTAGCCTTTGCATTTGCAGACATACCCTGGAGGATGTCTGACACTCATATGGCAGGAAGAGAGGAGAAAGGCTAGGAGTGTGTTAGTGAGAGTAGGAACTTTTAATGTTGGCAGTATGACTGGTATGGAGACAGAGCTAGCTGATATGATGGACAGAAGGAATGTTGATATATTGTGTGTGCAAGAGACTAGATGGAAGGGGTGTAAGGCTAGGTTTATCGAAGTCAGGTCCAAATAGTTCTATCATGGTTTGGATGGGAGGAGAAATGGTGTAGGGGTTATCCTGAAGGAACAGTATGGCAAGAGTGTTTTTCGAGGTGAAAAGAGTGTTGGATAGAGTGATGTTAATGAAGCTGGAAGTTGATGGTGTAATGATGACTGTTGTTAGTGCATATCCTCCGCTAGTTGCATGTGTGATGAATGAGACAGAAAAAGTTTGGAGTGAGATGGATGAAGTGGTGATGACTGTACCCAAGGGTTAGAGAGTGGTGATTAGAGCAGATTTCAGTGGGCATGTTGGTGAAGGGAACAGAGGGGATGCGGAAGTGATGGATAGGTATGGTGTTAAGCAAAGGAATGCAGAAGGTGAGATGGTGGTGGAGTTTGCAAAAAGGATGGACATGGCTGTGATGAATACATATTTTAACAAGACAGAGGAGCATAAGGTGACATACAAGAATGGAGGAAGTTGCACACAGGTGGATTATCTCCTATGCAGGAGGGCCTACTTGAAGGGGATTGGAGACTGTAAATTGGTGACAAGGGAAATTGTAGTTGGGCAGCATGGAATGTTGGTCTGTGGGATGACATTGGTGATCAAGAAGAGGAGGAGGATTGTGAGGGCAGCACCCAGGATCAAATGGTGGAAACTAAAACAGGGTGATTGTGAGGTTGAGTACAGGGAAGAGTTAAGACAGGCAGTGGGTGGCAGTGAAGAGTTACCAAATATCTGGGTAAGTACAGCACAGCTAGTAAGGGAGACAATAAGAAAGATGCTTGGTGTGACATCTGGAGAGAGGAAAAAGGACAAGGAGACCTGATGGAGGAATGAGGAAGTACAAGGGAGTATACAGAGGAAGAGGTTGGCAAAGAAGAAGTGGGATTGTCAGAGAGATGAAGAAAGTATACAGGAGTATAAGGAGATGAGGTGCATGACAAAGAGAGAGGTGGCAAAGGCTAGGGATGAGGCATATGAAGGGTTGTATGAAAGGTTGGACACTAACGATGGAGAATAGGACCCATACCAATTGGCTAGACAGAAGGACTGAGTTAGGAAAGATGTACAGCAGATAAGGGTGATAAAGGATAATGAGGGAAATGTACTCACAAGCAAGAAGAGTGTGTTGAGCAGATGGAAAGAGTACTTTGAGGGGCTGTTGAATGAAGAGAACGAGAGAGAGAGAAGGTTGGATGATGTGGGTATGGTGAATCAGGAAGTGCAATAGATTATCAAAGAGGAAGTAAGGATATCTATGAAGAGGATTAAGAATGGAAAGTCTGTTGGTCCAGATGGCATACCTGTGGAAGCATGGAGGTATTTTGGAGAAATGGCAGTGGTCTTTTTAACCAGATTGTTTAATGTAATCTTAGAAAGTGAAGGATGCATGAGGGATGGAGAAAAAGTGTTTGGGTACCAATTATAAAAATAAGGGTGGTGTGCAGAGCTGTAGTAACTACAGAGGGATAACATTGATCAGTCACAGCATGAAGTTATGGGAAAGATTAGTGGAAGGTAGGTTTAGAAGGCAGGTGAGGATTAGTGATCAGCAGTATGGTTTCATGCCAGAAAAGAGCAGTACAGATGTGATGTTTGCTCTGAGAGTGTTGATGGAGAAGTACGGAGAAGGTCAGAAGGAGCTGTGTTGTGTCTTTGTGGACTTAGAGAAAGCATATGACAGGGTGCCTAGAGAGGAGTTGTGGTATTGTATGAGGAAGTCGGGAGTGGTGGAGGAATCTGTAAGAGTGCTACAGGATATGTACAAGGGTAGTGTGACAACAGTGAGTTCTGCAGTGGGAGTGACAAGTGCATTTAAGGTGGATGTGGGATTACATCAGGGATCAGCTTTAAGCCCTTTCTTATTTGCAGCGGTGATGGACAGGTTGACAGACAAGATCAGACAGGAGTCCCCATTGACTGTGATGTTTGCAGATGACATTGTGATCTGTAGTGAAAGTAGGGAACAGGTTGAGGAGACTGGAGAGGTGGAGATATGCACTAGAGAGGGGAGGAATGATGGTCAGCAGGACTAATACAGAATATATATGTATAAATGGGAGGGAGGATAAAGGAATGGTGAGTTTGCAAAGGTAGATGAGTTTAAATACTTGGGATCAACAGTTCAGAGTAATGATGAGTGTGGGAGAGAGGTGAAGAAGAGAGTACAGGCAGGATGGGGAGGGTGGAGAAGAGTGTCAGGAGTGATTTGTGACAGACGAGTACCATTAAGAGTGAGAGGGAAAGTCTACAAAATGGTAGTGAGACCAGCTATGTTATATAGATTGGAGACAGTGGCATTGGCAAAAAGGCAGGATTCAGAGCTGGACGTGGCAGAGTTAAAGATGTTAACATTTGCACTGGGTGTGACAAGGGTGGACAGGATTAGGGATATGTATGTTAGAGGGTGTGCCCAGGTTGGATGATTTAGAGACAAAGACAGAGAGTAGCAGGTTTATGTTGGTTTGGACATTTGCTGAGGAGGGATGCTGAGTATACTGGGAAAAGGAAAGTAAGGATGAAGCTGCCAGGTAAGAGGAAAAGAGGAAGGCCTAAGATAAGGTGTATGGATGTGGTGAGAGAGGACATGCAGGTGATTGGTGTGACAGAGCAAGATGCAGAGGACATAAGGAAATGGAGAGAGATGATCTGCTGTGGTGATCCCTAACGGGAACAGCCAAAAGAAAGAGAAGATGTTGTAATGTCAGTCTTCACAGGTTGCCAATGATTTGCCAGACAACACAACTCTATGAGTAAATGACTACAAATATGAGGCACACATAGGGTCAGTGTGCATAACACTGGACAATTGAATAGTGTGAGCTCAGTATATCACATGCAGTTCAACACACACAACTGCAACAGTATTTCACTATGCAAATACCCTGTATAGGTCTCTCACATTTCTGAGACAAACATGTATATCATAGTTGTATTCACAATTAGCATATGGATATCTACAACATCCCAGTAGCTGGCCTAGCAGTGTCACAGTCAGTATTGTTCAATATACACTCCAGTAGTAGTCATATGTGAGCCATCCTTTCCTGGGGTGACTCAGGGGCCTGAGCTGTGATCTATGTCACTGCAGACAGACCCAGTTGCTATGGCCATAGGTTCTGATCAGTAATATATCAGTACAGCAAGTGTGTTGAGACATATTTGCTGAACGTCCTATTTCCCATTATTATATACCCCCTGCTGCATTCCATTACATGCTTACTTGTTTGACATACATTTTTTTTCTACGTATGGTTGGTTTTATTCCAATATGTGTTGTTTGGTTTCTTTGTCTGTCTGCCTGTCTGTCTGTCCCTCTCTCTCTCTCTCTCTCTCCCAGATGTAGGATATACATCTGTTTTGAATAGGCAGTGGCTTGCCTTTTGCGGGTAATGCTCATGAGCAGCTAATGGCCTGTGCACCAATTGGTGTCCCCCACTTGCTAATTGCATGCAGAACAGTTGTGGTGTTATTCCTATAGCCAATGGCATGGCAACACATTCCTATAATTGAGTACTTCATGTGGGCATTGCCCCTTTTCCTTGCCTGTGAGGGGGACTTCATGGAGGTGTGTGAACAACAACATCACAGAGGGTAGTTGAAAATACCTCTTACAACAGAAACTGTGGAGACAGCCCAACAAACTGGGGGAGTATGTTCCAGACATAGGGACAGAATGTAAGTATTGCTGTTATACAGTTGAATTAATGCTAGCTTAACAGGGTCTGTGTGTACATGGCTTTTCTGCATGATTTTAAGTATGACAGTGTTATGTGGTTGACATAACTCTCAGCTGTAGGGCTATCCACAGAATGGCCAGATTTTGGACTCTCAAGTTTGGTGTGTTCCTTAGACATTATTTGCCTCTGGAAAATCAGTAGCATACTGTGGGAATTGCAGTCAGTAAATGGTATAATCTATTTGTGTTTCTGACTTCATATCCCTCAGAAAAGTTATGTTACAACAAACCCTGTTACACCTGCAACTGTATCAGTTTATAACAGCAATATTTCACATATGCCCCTGTTTTTGGGCCTCTGTCCCCCAAGTATGTCAGGCTTTGTTCAGATGTCATGCAGTAAGAGTGTGATATGTAGGGTATACCATTATTTAGTGCCTTCATTTCTGATACCATCCCAGTGATGTATCAAACTGTCAGACATGTTATGTGTAAGAAGCTTTATATATGAGAGCAAAGCCTGGACATTCTGTGGGACTCTGAGCAGTTGAGAGGTTTGTGTATTTCTGGTGATTGTTGTCAGACTGCCAGGATTGTGTAGCAGGGTAGTGTGTCAATGTTATTTGGCCTGTGTAGGGAGGGGGGTAGATGTATGTGTTATGGCTCCTTTTCTTTCTGAATATGCATGCTGCTCCAGTTTCTGGTGGTCTATTGGCTGTACATGCTTGTAGGGGCAGACTGAGACATGTCCCATACCATGGTATGCCGTCATAGTACACTGTGAATTGGGCCAGTATATGTAGGGGTAGTGTGTGGCAAACATGTTGAGATGTTTTTTGTTCACACAGTCCTTATACTGTACTGTTCAGTTGTCACTGTGACTGTGGTGGAATTGGTTGTGGGTATGCACTTTCACACTGGTGTTTGTTTTTCAGTGCTGGTACATCCCTGTAGTGCCTGATATATTTGCAAATACATGTGTAATTCTCCATAGCGGATTTGGGTTAGTGTTGTGTCAGTCTGACTGTAGTTTTGATGGTGCTTGGTGACATGCTTAGCAGCTGAATGTAATTTCCCTAATGTGATGTTATGTCCAGATATTTGTAGGATGTACTGTTGCCTGGCCCCCATAAGTGTGGTATATTTCTAACACAAGTAGAATGATATGAGAATTTAAGTCACTAACTAGAAAGAAGTAATCGACTGTTGGACTTGTGCTATTTCAGTCAATATATGTTAGGACAGACAGGAGGGTGTTACTGCAGCAACTGTGTCAGCTTATCTAGTACAGTATTCCAGATATGTCCCTATTTTCATGGCTTTCTCCCTCTACTTTGTCAGGCTTGGTCCAGATTCATTTCACTAAGGGATTCTGAGCCTACTTCTTGACTGGCCAGATTGTTTCAGAATGTCCAGGTTTATTGCTCATATTTCTGTTCCACAGATTCATTATTTTTATTTCCCTGATAAATCACTGTGATGATCTGAGGATTTCTGACAGTAAATGATGACATACATTTCAGTTTCAGAACTCACGTCGTTCAGAACATGTATATTGAAACAAACTCTGTCACTCTGGCAACATTCTACATTTATAAGAGCAATATTTAAAATATGTCCCTAGTTTTGGTTCACTGTCCCCCCATTTGGACAGCCTTTGGTCAGATTTCTTACATTGAGAGGTATGGTTCTGAGGTATGACTCCACTACATGTTATATATATATATATATATATATATATATATATATATATATATATATATATACTACTTCAGAATGTCAACCATTCAGAATGCTGACTTTCATATGGCCGACACCATATGATCGACATTCTGAAAGACCAACATTCTGAAATAGCACCATTTACCTACCTGTAAACACAGTAAAATTGTGCCCCCTGCACCCCCCCACACCCCTTGCTACTTAAATATTCTCACTCCGAGATCGCACTACAGTGCAGGAAAGGGGGAATCTCCCATTCCCGCACTGTAGCGGGTTCTCTGCTATTATTTGTCGGCCTTCCAAATGTTCACTCATATGGTGTCGGCCACATGAGTTTCGATCATTTGAAAATTTTAACAAATGAAGGGCTCCCATACATACATATATATATATATATATATATATATATATATATATATATATATATATATATATGTATATATTTTATATTATCTCTATTTATATTATGTATATCCTTTTCCATATATATGCATCTCCATACATATATACATGTGTATATGTATATATACAAAACCTGACTGATTCTACAGAATCTTTTCCCTACTGTTGAATGATTCTACTGAATGATATGTTTGAAAAAGCATCAGCAATCCTTACAACTCAAATGGTGTAGTAGTATATTGCGTTGACTATGATGTACAGGGCGCTGGGTTTGAGCCTTGGCATTGCTGATTATTTTGTTGCTAGGCAGAACAGTGACTAATGGAAACAGAGTGATTAAAGCAGTTTTAAGCAGTTGTAAGTGTGAAGTGGGTTTGCGTGGGTTTGTGCGACGCTAAGTGATGCCAACACATGGTTAAATGAACAGATGCTTAATCTGTGTTGGCTTCACTTAGCATCTTGCAAACTTGCTTACTCCCGCTTACTACTGCTTACTCACGCCTACACCTATGCTAATTTCTTTAAAAGAAAAGAAAAAGATGTGATAGGAAAGTGGTGAAAAAGGTGCACACAAAGGGAAAAACAATATGAAAGATAGTGAGGGATGTGCAGGATGGGTGTAGGGAAGATCCATAGCTGTCCATTTCTTACACAGCAACAGCTGTGCATTTGTATAGAATTTGGAGGTGAATTTGGACACTCAAACCCCAGAGAGATGGGTGAGGACAACAGAAATGTGTTGTCAAGCCAATTGGACCAGATTACATGTGTCTAGGGGACATGTGTGTGAAATGGACAACTATGTATGGAGCAATATTTTTTTTGGGACAGATGCCCTTTTCTATTTTTTTAAGATGAGACTGAGATGTTGTGGAAGGATTGTAGGTATGTCTGAGGAGGTAGGCTGGGTAGAGAGACAGATAAGACAGACAAGACAGCAGACAGGGGTGGTATATGAAACATGAGGAGGGTAAACACATTTGACAGGGAGGGTGGTTGGGAATCCAAAGCCCATGGGCCCCCATATGGTTACACTGGGACTGAGATCCCCACCCATGGGCAGTCATCGCTGCACCTTCATGGACCCAAAGGTGGCTGTGCTGGTGGCTGGACAGGAGGGGCAGCCTGCCCCTTGAGGTTTGCTATACAGCCCTCAATCTGGCACAGATGCTCTCCAAACTCAGATCAAAGGGTGCTGTGCACCAAACCCTGGACCTGACTGTGGGTGACTGCCTTCCTGTCCACACCCACTCCCAGGGGGGACAGGCCCCATCCCCTGTGGCAGTTCCACCCAAAGGTGATGCAGGACCAGCAGATGAGGGAGATCCAGGTTGGGTCTCAGATGTGCTGGGGCCCGGTGCCACAGCCAAATGAGCTGGGACAGGCGGATTCACTGAGATCTGCCTTCCCAAATGTGCTATAGTATTGAGGTTTTACAAAATATGTTGCTTAGTCATGAACAACACATTTCAAGATTAGTTATAACAGCATGCATGAGTGTTCCAATTAATCTCATAAAACAGATTTGAAACAGTTGCATAGCAAACAGAACACATCCATAAATGGAACAACAGTTTACATCCTAACAGCATGCCAGTAACATTGATGGCAACAGGTCACCAACAATGGTATTTGAACAAGATATGTTAAAATGCAAGCAATCAGACATATTAACAATAATATAACACAAGTCCCAACACTGGGTTGGAGCACAGCATACCTATAGTATATGAGTAATAATTACTGATGCAGATGAGGTGTGGTGGAGACAGAAAATCCATTAACAACTGTTTATGCTTTTATTTTCCACAACAGTACTGCTCAATACTCTATGGGTCTGCCCTCACTTTGCATCTACCTATGACCATAGCTTCTGTAGTACAAACATACCTATTAAACTGTCAACCTGAAATGATATGAGGCAAACTGTGACAACTCTGGGTACATGACTAGAGGGGACTCATACATGTCAGGGTTACATATCTGACACAGGAGGGGTACCCTGAACTGCTATTATGCGAGTGTGCTACAGACATGCGTCAACTGGTTTCCTGTGTCCAGGATTATTTGCAGCAGTGACCACTAGCTGTGACAGAGTGACACTTGAGAGACATGTATCAGAAACATACCTCTCAACCTCTTAGAGCATGAGATCTGAACAAAGCCATATATACAAGTGGGACAAAGGACCATACATATAGACAATTTTTACATATTGCTCTTACACACTTAGAAAGTTGATAAAATTACAGGTAATGCATTTGCATGGCTATTCTGATGGATATGACATCTGACACTTGTATGTCTATCATTATTTTCTAACTTCAGTCTATAATGGTTTGCCACGGATTTGCCATGACACCACTATTTTATGTAATACGGACCACAAATCTGAGACAAATATCTGGACATTCAGTGAATTTCTGTACAGCTGAGAAGTATGATGTGGGAAGAGTGCATATTGTATGTACCTACACTGCTGTCACTTGCAGGCATGTTGTAGGACAATTGAAGAGTTGTATACAGTTTATTAGTATACCCTTCATACAACTACTGGTAACATTTACTTACCTGTAAAACCTGTGGGGAAAATATCTGTTAACACTACCTGACTGTTTTTACATTTATTCCTGATTCCTCAAATACTGGTACAATGCTGAAAAGATACAAAACGAATGGCACAGCTCGGACCAAGGAACTCCTTTATTTAAAATGATACACGGTTAAGCGCTTTCATCTGCTATATATCAGACTTCATCAGAACCATAGTAAATGACATAAAACACTGTTTATATACATGATTTCCCCGCCAAAAATTCTCAATCACTTCTTAAAAAGACATACTCCATATTCACAAATCACTGTGAATACCTAATATATCTAAATCTAAAAATGTATAACCAATACCTAGAAATGATAAAATAACATTACATACAATACTCTAGCTAAAGTCTATTTAAAGTTATTAACTAATTTAACATAAGAAATGGCTTAATACTAATGTGTTCATTTGGGAACACTTCACATCATCGAATTATTAAAATCTCGATTTGCATATGGTCGAGACCATATGATCGAGATTTTAATAAATCGAATGTGTGTAGTGTTCCGAAATAACACTTTACTTACCTGAATACATTACGTGCACAAAGAGGCAATTATTGTTGCATGCCTTGTGTGTACATAATGTATTTTTTGTTTCGTGGTGTTGGCAGGAAGTAAAGAAATCTCCAGTTTTGCGCTTCCGCATACAGCGCAAGACGGGAGATTTCCCATCTCCCCACTGTAGCGCGATCTTGGAGTTGGTATATTTAAGTAGGGGGGGTGTGGGGGGCACAGGGGGGCAAAGCCCCCCTGCAAAAGTGAAGCTTGTGTTTTTTTTTTGTTTTAATGGTTTCCCTTCAGAAGTTCGAGTTTCCGAAACTCGAGCTTTTGGTTTCGGTTATTTGTAGTTCGAGATTTCGGAAGTTCGATCTTCTGAAGTGAATCCGTTCATTTATACCTGGGGGGTGGGAGCATCCGTCAAAATCTGCCACTTACTTTCCTTGAATGTTAACAATGCTTTCCAATTACCCCCTTGTATTGCTGTATCCATTTGATCAATAATTGAAAATTTTTAATTGTGAAGTTCTCCTTTCTCACTAATGTGTTTATATAAGGCATTATTCTTATCCTTAACCTGTATTTTATATAAATGTTCATATATACGTTTTTTGAGATGTCTCTCGGTTTTTCCTATATAAAATGCAGGGCATGCACCACAAGTGGCAAGGTATACTACTTGTTTGGTGTTGCAATTGCCTGCCCTGCATCTAATCACAGTTCTGTTGATGTCTTCTAATTTTATTTTTTCCACTTCATATATGGCTTTGCATTGTTTACAAGAACCACATTTCCTGGTTCCTATAATTTTCTTCCTCACATTGTTGTTCTTTGCCTGTTCTAATGATCTTTTGATGTTGGGTGCAGTTTTAAAAACAAAACTAGGATGACTACCCAATTTAATCCCTATGTGTTCCGAGACTGTAATCACATTCCAATGTCTTTTAAGTATTTCCTTTACATATTGAACATACGGATTATACATCAGAGCACATACTCTATTGTCTTTATCTCTTTCCCAATTATTATTAATTGCTTTGAATGTCTTGCCCAATAAGGGTTGATATAATGTGTCCCGATTGTTGCGAACATAACTGACCACCTCCTTCAACAATGTCCGGGGATATCCTCTTTTTTCAAACATACTGTAAATAAGTTGTAATTCATTTTCCATTATAGCTCTAGTAGATGACATACATGCAGCTCTTATACACTGTCCTTTCAGTACATTCTTAAACACGTATGACGGATGATTACTATTGTATTCTATATAATCATTGGAGAAGGTAGTCTTCCTATGAATTTTAGATACAAAACCAGCATTACCGTGACTAATAAAGGTGTCTAAATAGGCTATACCTTCATTACTAAAAGACTATGTAAACTTTAAAAACTGAGTGGTTCCATTAATATAGTCCATAAATAACTTGATATTATCTATTGTACCCTTCCATAGGATGAACAAATCATCCAGGTACCAGGTATATAGAACTATATTCGAATAAAATGGACTGTTGAATAAATATTTATTTTCCCATTCTAACATGACAAGGTTTGCAAAAATAGGGGCACATGATGCCCCCATAGCCACACCTTTATGTTGTCTAAACACTTCACCTTGAAAATATATATAATTATAATCAAGTACTAACCCCATCATGTCGGTAACTAAACAAATCTTGTCCCAACTAAAATGGGACTATTTCCTTAAGCTGTTGCAAAAGAATTCAATCCTATTGCTTTGGGTATACACGAAAACAATTCTATAACATCAACTGTTATAAAGATAAGTTCTTTATTCCATAATTCTGGTTTAAGTTTACTCAAAAAATCCCATGAATCTATCGTAATGTGAGTAGTTTTCCCATAAACGTGTTTAGTCCCTTTATCTATAGCAACACCAATATTGTACGTCTTAGATTTTGATCCTGAAATAACCGGTCTAAAGGGAGGATTGTTTATACTTTTATGTACCTTGGGAATACCTATAATATTTGCCAAGGTAGGATATTCAACTTTCATAAAAGAATAATTTTCATATGTAATTCTATTGTCTATCAAATATTCCTCTAAAGCCAAATCTATCCTTTTATACCCTATATTTATCTCATTAAGTGAGATTTCTTCATAATTACCAGATTGATGTAATATGATATGTATGGCTGTATTATAATCAAATGTATTATAAACTACAATTCGCCCTCCTTTATTTAGTTTCATTATACGTATATCTTTATTGCATATAAATTGTTCCAGACATGTTCTTTCTTTAATGGTTAGGTTGTCTCTATACAAGTTTTTATACATTTGACCTTCTTTAATATTTTTATTAAGCCAATAAATTTCCTTACAAACCAACTTTTCATAATTGTCTATCTGTGCATTCATCTTAGGAATATATGTACTTTTCTTAGTGAACTCTTTTTGTCTTACTGACATGTTACTTTCATCTTGTGATTCAAATTGTATAGTTAAATTCAATCTTCTACAATATAATTTGAATTCTTTGATGCAGTCAAATAAATTGAATCTAGTGATTGGGATGTATTTCATTCCTTTACTAAATAATGTAAAAAATTTATATGAAATTTCCATATCAGTATAATTGAATACATTGAATACATTAAATGTAGATACAATTTTATCACCATATGATGCTGTCTCTTTCTCATTGCCATTCTCAAAATCAGGATCTATATATGTGGAAACAGTTTCTTCCTCTATCAACTTATTTGTTGAAAGCATTTTCTTCATATACTTCTTCCTAGAAACTTCCAACTTGTGTGGATTAACCTGTAGCATATCTGGTTTTAATTGTACTTCCTGTTACACCAAGTGTTCTGTTTTTTCGGGGCTGGATAAAACCTGCCTCCTTGAAAATTCATATCCTTGTTTATATGTGCCATCCTATTTCCATAACTTAAATGTCTGTCTAACTCAAACACTGATCTTTCCTGTGGCCATATGTATGCTCTATTAGCTTGATACAATTCTACATCACGCTGTATTTTTCTACTTTTCCTTTCATATATATTTTTTTACCTTGTTTTCCACGGTATAAAATTGTTTATAATACAGGTCTTTCCACTGGTCAAACAACAAGTCATTATTAATTTCTTGATTGAGTTTATCCACCTCTCTAATTAATCCAGACAATTTTTCATCATTCAATTTCATCGACTTTTTCATATATTCATGTCCAAATCCATCAAACATTTTGTTAAATTCATTGACAGTAGCTCTATTATATTCAACCCCCAATGGTAGTTTAAAAAATCTCAATCCTTTGGGCACTATATGTAATTCAATGCAATTAGCTAAATAAGCATTGTCTATTTTAACGTTTTTTATTATTAACAATTTCTTGCCCAAGGCATACATTTTTTCCTTTATAGAATCATAAGATGAACTGAGAAATCTCCCATTTTTATAATTTTTAACAATAGACCCTTGCTCATCGACATTTATAAATTCATATTCATCACACAAAAATTGATCAAAAACATAATTATTATGTATTTTGCCATTAAAGTAATTTCTAATGTCACTTTTGCCCTTAGGCTTTTTACCATACTGCTTGGTAAATGGGCTAGAAGCTACTTTGTTAACAGTACCTATGATATGTGCATTATGCACTTTCGTTGTAGCTGAATAAGTCCTCACAGGCTGTCGAATCTTAGGTCGCGCGCCGGTATGTTTCGCTTCATCCCTTGTATGGAATATACTAAAGTCGAAAGTAAACTCTTTGTCCGGTGATGCTGTGGTATTCAGATTATAATTTAAAAGTTCAGTAGAATTTTGTAATGACTGTTGCAATGAAAGAACGCCATCATTACTACCGCACGCCTGTCCGTTTGGTATTTCAATCTGCGTGTTGATGTCATTTCCTGTTTGTGTATGCAAACTTTTTGTAGTAGAATTATGTAGCATACCATTTCCTGGTTTAGGCGAGCCAAGCGACTGACCCACCAGTTCAATCAGTCTGGTAACCTCCGCCTGTAGGTTGGTTACCTCCATACGAAGTGTTAAAAAATCTTCCCTGTTCAATGAAGCTTGCACCTCGACTTGTTTGCCAGCCATACCAGTGACCAACAACGAATATAAAAGTCCGCCAACATTCCTTGTGTGTAGATATGCACACATCTTAGTATCACTCCCTGGATTCGAACCATGTCTGGGTGTGCAAAAGTAACAACTAAGCTATTTTGCATCACACTGAGCTACTGGGGAACTGCTGTTTCTAGTTTCAATAGTTTCTGCCTAATAGTCTCTTGGTTAAACAGTTTAAACTTGTAATTCTGTGATGCATGCATGACAGATAGTTATTGTACTGTGCATTACTCATTTGGATTACTACAACCTGGAAAGCAAAGGTTAACACAAGGCAATGCTGGATGGAACACATTTTGAAACTTGACATATTACTATTCAAAGTTCAGAGCTTAGTGCAGTATATATTTCATATTTCATTTATATCTCATTTTACAGCTACACCATCTACAGTTTCTCCTAACAGCTTGTTCACAGATGCACCTCTTTTAATGTATGCTGTCACAGCCATATTTGCTGTGAAGAACTTGTATACAGTCTATATATGTCTACAACAACATACCAGAATAAACACAACAGTTTTTTAAAGGTCTTTATTGTACCTCAATATTCGTCAGTCATACTTTTTTATTTATTCAATTCACATAGTACCAGTAATAGTATACCTACTAGCAGTAAGCAATGTACTCCCTCTTAGCTAGTTGGTGCAAAATAGATTTGTACCTACCAGTCTGTCAGTGCAGCCTCAGCAGTTTGTCACCATGGGCTTCTGTGTTACTAGCCCTCTCTGCTGCAGCTGTAGGGGAGAAAAACACACATTATGCATATCTGTCTATCACAATATCATGCTAGTATTTGCTACAAACTACTTGATAGAGAAACCTACACACTACTGGAGCATTCTGGGCCTGTCCATCTTGGATCCACTGGTCCAAGAGTGCCCCCTTTCTATGCTTTAGGTCAGCATAGTGCTGCCATACCTGCTCACCAGTCTGGGGTATGCCAGTAGCATTGGTGAGGTCATGTGCGAGATGGTTCCAGGCCTCTGCTTTGTATTGGGAGCCCTGGTACTGTCCCTCCAGCAGTCTCTCCTCATGGTTTTTAACATGGAGTCCAGCCATGACCCTGGACTCCTGAATGCTCCAGCACTGCCCCCAAAAGCGCACTCCCTCTCCAATGCCAGCCACTGTATCTGCACAGACGGACTGTTTTAAAAAGGTTACGCTCTGCTAAGCAGTGCACAAATCTGTTCAGACAGTTTTAACACTGCATAAAGGAGAAATTGTTAAGCAGTGTTTAACTGTGCACAAATCCACTTAGCTGAGCTACCTGCTGCTTAGCAATCACATCTTAGCAATAGTTACACTTGCTAAGCATCGCTGAGCATTGCTAACCACTGCTCACTTTTAATTTTTTAAATATATCAGAGGACTGATTTTATTTATTAAGTGTATATCATATACTTTACATGACATCCATCTATGTGCTTTCCTTACATTGGCAAGGGGTGTGACTATACTGCATGGGGCACTTGTATATACATGGGTGGTTTCACATGTTATATGCACTCACACTTACATTGTACACCAGCTACACTACCCTGGATGACAAAAAAACAGTTGCTACATAATTTAAGTTTACAAAAATAATTTTAACACTACTTTCTCATAGAAAAATAAGTTGCCTGTTTTGGTACTTGAACCATAAACACCTGCATGTAAAGCTGAGACTCTAGCCACTGCATTATGTCAACTTGGAAATTTCACCTGTATATTTGCATTTATCTCCTATGGGATGTTTAAGCTATGGTAAGTGGTAGGCCATGACGCGCACACCCATTCAGCTACACTGAAACATTCCTTAGCCTAGAAAAAATATATAATATTATTATTATATTATTATGTTATATAAATGAGTATTGTAGTGTTCTGACAAGTCATAGAGGACTGCAATCGGGAAATAATGGCATTCATTTGGCTTTCAGGCTTCTATCTTTCAGAGACTCCTCGTAATACATATCCTGTTTTCTGTCAACTTTCTAAGTGTGTCAGGTCAATTTTTCAGAAGTGTCCCTATTTTATTGTCCCCCCCCCATTATTTGTGCCTTTCTCCACATGGACTGCTGTCAGGGAACATTGGCATACATTTACTTTCAGACTTCTACCCTTCGGTAATTCATGCTAATGCATAAGCTGTTTTCTATCAACTTTCTAAGTTTGTGAGAGCAATATGTATGTTGTGTCCTTTTTCAGGGATTTATCCCCCATTATTTGTACAATTGTACACATTTCCTGCTTTAACAGTTTGTGGAGCTGTCGTATGGCACTTTTACAATGCAGGGTGTGTGTCACAGAACCTGTCACACACCCCCTGCATTGCTTTCCTGATGCCATGTATATTTCAATGTCCACAGACATGGAAATGATTATTTATTTCATTTCAGTGTCTACAGACACTGAAATACTGGCATAATATTAGAGTAATTCTCTAATATTATGCCAGATCCTATTTGAAAGTGCTGTACAGCACATTCTGAGTGCAGAGGGCATGTTCAATGTCCATGCACTACTTGAACACACCCCCTGCACTCATTCAAGGTTTGTGTCCATGTAGGTTGAACAGCAGCATGTCTTCATGAATATGCAAAAAAGCTCTGCTGTGCTATATGGACACAAACCACTCTGTGCAAGAATAGTGCTATTATTGCATGGAGTTTATTGAATCCCAGGAAAATCTATAATAAGAGCTAGAAAATAGGGAACATGAAAGCAGAATAACATGTTCATTTCTATTGTGGAGTCTTTCTGAGACCAACAAAAGGAAAATACTAAGAAATGTTGTTGATGTGTTTGAAACAGGTGAAGTAAAAGAGGCTGAAACAGGAGACCTCTTCCAACTGAATACTACTGCTGCTCTTTGAAGAACAACCATATGAATTTCAGTCAATTCTGGATAGTTGTACAAGCCGCAGATACACTTAGTCACTGTTTCACTATCCCAGAGAAGCAGCAACATCAAAATTAAATTAACTCTAATTAGTGAAAATGCAAGAGGTTTCCCCTTAATGGCATGCAGGGGGGACCCCATTATATAAAAATATATAATTTATGTTTCATGTGATTTTGCAGTATTTTTTTTTCAAGCAACCTGTTTTGCACTGGTAAAAAGTAAATTGAAGGAAAAAACACTTTATATGATGCCAAAATTACAGGGTTAGTTCTTAAATAGGTACAGCTTAATGGCTTGCTTGAATCCCATCAGATGAAATTTTCCTGATTACTAGAATGAGCGTCTTCCATGACTTGGCACCTTTGGGAGAAAAAGTCAAATCCATGTGACTTTTGTTGGAAATGCATTCTCATACAGGAATGAGTTGAAGAAGTAAAGGCAGAGAGTGGGTTTGTACCATTTCAGAACAGTACTAACTTTCAAGCACTGGGGGGAGTAAAGAATGTTATGGCATGTCTTGATCTTTGCCTGATGAAGATGGTGTGGAAGGTCAAACCAAATGAGTGCATTCCAAGTGTGAATGAAAGAATAATATAGATGCTGGTGCAATTATTTTTAATATATGTCAATTCCATTTTATGAGTAGCAGTTTAATGGAGAATGATAAAATGTGAGAGTCATAAAAGAACCAAGATAAACTGAATGGTAGTTAGTATAAATGTGTAATCAGTCCATAACTCTTTAGCATGATACATTATGCTTAGTGTCTGATTCTTTCTTGTAATAGCTGCCCTAACATGTAAATTGAGTAAAAAAAAAATCTTTATCAATAGTCAAGCTATTGAGTTTGTCAGAACTAATAACTGCCCTATGACAGTTGTCCAAGGAATAATGCAAAAAGGATGGATACAGACAGAGTAGGCCAAATCAGCACAAATCAATGTATATTGTATTTTGACACATTCAGGCATAGGCTAGATATACTTACCCACATGTATTTGGAATGAAATCTAGTCTGCAATTTAGTTTAAGCTGCAGCAAAAGAAATTGGATATACAAGTGTTATAGCATCCTCACATCAAATGAACCAAAATGCACCATATTAACTGTACATTATACAGAAAGATGGAGAATATCAAAGTTCCAAGCACACAGCCCTAGGATACACTTACAGGAAATGGGTGAAGGAGAAAGATGGCATACTCCTGACAGACTATTTCTTTCTTTTTACATGTTTTGTATACCATTAGATCACAATACACATATGGTGGCAATGTAAAGAAATGTATTTAAAATGCAATGCATTTTTTCTTTCTTTCACACTTCATATCTTTAACACATCTGTAAGTTGTATTTAAGTTGTGTAAAATATATAACATAAACTACACTGTGGAATTGTATTTATAAAATGTGTCTTTCCTGTGGCAGGAAAATATATGTAGCTTTTCTCTATAAATGTAAAAAAACTGAAAGGAAGAGAAATGTTTGAAACCTGTAACTGAAATGTAAAGTGTAATTTTCTGCAGTTTGTCAGGAAGTACTTAATTGCTTGCATAAAAAGTCATAAAAGTGTTTGAGGTCAGGAAGCCGAAGGGCCAAAAAATGCAATTTCTATACATATCAAAGAACCACTTAGCCAGAACTGTGAAAGGAAGTGGTCATCAGTAAGAAGCAATTAACAAATGCATGAGAAATCTTACTTGCTTATTATTATTTAATGTCTTCAATTGTGTGAGAAGGAACTCATTTTTTCTGTGAGGAAAAAAGTGATAGGTTAAAATATATATTTGGAACAGAAATCAATGTAAGGCCAGTCAGTCTTGTTTAGGATATCTTAGTGATCACATTAGTGTAAGTATACTGTCTGCAAATCTGCCTTGTATATTTTAAGAACTTATAATAGTAAGAGTGCAACATCCCTTCAGTTTGAGATACAGTATTTATCTAGACTAGTTAGAGATTTTTTTTAACTATTCGGTCTTGTACAAGTGTTACTTTTTCTCTTCTGTGTACAAATTAATTACCTCTGCATATTTAACCTATATCAGCACTGCCTTGATTTAGGTATTTATTATCTGACAATAGGGTATCGTTTAGCAATTTAGTGTTGTTAAGCTGCGGCTCTGTCTCCAAGGACAGATCACTCAGTGAATTACTGTTTGTGTTTATTATTATTACTATTATTATGATTATTATTATGATTATTATTACTATTTATACAATTTATATTTGAATATTAGTCCAGAGTGGCATAGTAACTTCTCTATCGCAATAATTCTAGAGTGGTAGCAGTACTACCTTGCTAGAACAAAAGGTGTAGGAAATTGAAAAACTTACCTTGGAGTGTGTGTGTGAGTGTGTGTGTGTGTGTGTGTGTGTGTGTGTGTGTGTGTGTGTGTGTGTGTGTGTGTGTGTATAATTGTGCATGCATTTATCAAAATCATCTTTTATAAAAGGCCACTGAAAGACACTGTGATCCACAGAGAGAGAGAAAGAGGTGAGAAAGGGGCCTGAGTTGCTAGTCCAAAGACTTGGTTCTGCACATTGTCGGTGAGTAGTCCTAGTCTGGGTGTGGAGGTTGGAAACCCATACCCAGGGCAGTAATATATACTCCCTTTATGTTCCTGGGGTGATGTTGCATTTGGTGAATTGATTATTGAATAAGACTTGTGTGCTCCTTTCTTTTAACTTGTTGAATATGAGTTGTCTAGCTCAAGAGACCATCTGACTAGTAGCCATCAAACCTGTCCCTCACATATTCAGGTGATACACTAGTTGACAATGATGGAATTTGAACCCAATCAGTGCAAGATAGTCTGTAACAAATTTGTGATAGTGGCCCATTCATCATAATTGGCTGGCAGTGGTTTGATTCAAACCCTCTCCAGTGCCAGCCTGATCCTTCACAACCAATATCAAACAGGCAAAAAACTTGGGATTGGTGGTTAATGGTAACAAAGGTTTTAACAATGTCAAGGAACATTGCACTGGTAATGTTTTTCAAGACAAAGCTGGTTATACAGACATTCTGTTGTCAGGGACATCATGCAATTAGGAATTCTGAGTAGGCACATGTACCTGTCATGATATAACCCAATCCCGTTCAAGTTAGCCCCAGACATTTGTTTATTTCCATCAGCACTTTTCCCCACATTTGGAAGGCACCAGTCACCACTGAAAACAATGTATGAGCAAACAACATTAATGGCAAAGAAATGACAACATGTCAAGTATGTGGATGACACTGCATTTGTCAAAAATACTCTCTGCTATACATTTAAAATGCCAGTCATATCAGATTTTATATCTGCACATGTAGTTAAGATTTCATAAGAACACACAAAGGATATGCTTCACATGTATTCTGAGTCTGTCAGACTGAACAAATGACAATCAATATGTTTGTTGCAAACTGGATGGTAAAAATAACTCATACAAAATGTCATATATGCTTACTGGTGCTAGGGATACACGATGATTTGTCTGAAATGATTTTGATATTTTCTAGTAAATTTTTCAAAAAAACATGCCATGATGTTTATCTAAAGGGTGCACGTAGAGAGGACTTTATCTTTATACAGTCCATGAGTCTCAGTTTGGGGAAGGGGTCTAGCATAAATCCAGTGATTCGAAAAATTCCATGGAGAAATGTATATGGATTGTATTTATTTCTGATACAAATACAAATTTGGATGCATATATTCCAGACAGTTGTTCCACCTGCAAAGTTATGATAAGTCAGATAATCTCCCACCAATGGAAAATTGTATGAAGCAGAATTTCAAAGTGTCCCAATGTACCTACTTTATGTTGTATGTATTTCTTTGTGTAAGAGAAATGAAAATCTGCATATGTGATATAAAGAGAGGCTAAAGACATTTGCAGTAAGTTTACCATAACATTATAATAATAAAGTAAAACTCAGAAACTCAAAATCTTGGTTGGGTCTTCTTTGTGTTTATAAAATATCACAAATACTAGTTTTGTTATTTTGCCTCTATAAGCTGTTATAATTAACTATGCCTATTCCATTCTGAAAGTGCACACCCATTTGAAAGTAATGAGATGAAATGAAATGTCCATAAATAAAATCTGTGATGTTAGTTAAATTCACACACACACACACACACACACACACACGCACACACACACACACACACACACACACACACACACACACACACACATACACACACACACACACACGCACACACACATAGGGATACTGTCCCTGACAAGATGGATCAATGTTTAATTGCAATCAAACAACAGCATGGGTCAGTCGCTTTCATCTACAGACTGCCTTTTTCCCATCAGTTAAAGATATGTATATCTGAGATGTCTCACTGTGATCAAATAAAAATTGGCCACAGTAATGTATTTTAACTTATTTCATACAAATATGTACCCCAGATGTTTGATTGTGATAAAAATAAATAACATTAACTAATGTATTTCATCTTGTTTTAATTAAACTCAAACATGCACTGGCCATGCCAAGCCTGATAAAAGTGCAAAACATCGTGACCCTTGCCCATGGTAATGTATATAAATTTGCTGTTTTCAGGCACTACCAATGATGGCTTTAATAGTGACTTATAAAAAAAACTAAATTGCCTGCATCCACACTTCTGTCCTACTTACAGGACAGCTAAGTGCATCTGCTGGCTTAAAGAATACTGTTTGTGGAACAGTATTCAAAGTACAAGCAGCTCAAATTATAGTTTTAGATGAAAACTAAAGTTATCAGCCATATCACCCTACTGCAATTTGGTTATAGTCACAAAAGTTACAATGATATGTTAATAAATTAATTATTTAAAGGTGACGATGACAACTATAGCACAGTGGAACATTATTGTTTCTTTTTTCTAAGTTTCATTCAGAAAATGATAATTTATAAGTGTTTATATATATATATATATATATATATATATATATATATATATATATTTCTTTTCTGAAACTGCCACACAGTAAACAACATCTGTATGCACTGAACTGCTTCAGCATGAAACAGAGAGAAGACTGTCACTCATCTAGTCAGGATACAATAGACAAGACTTCATAGGTTCTGTTCAAGCAGCTTTATTATGTACAAACACACTAGGATTAAGGATTATTAACTTTAACTCAGGTAAACTTATATACAAACTAGCTATTACACTCATGCATGCTCACTCTCTGGCTGTACTCTCAAAATGGCTCTGAGAGTAGCATGTGCTCGGTATTTATATGCACGTTCTGTCCTTGAAATGCTTCTTAAAGACACAGCACACATGCTCTGTTTTACAGCCTCCCTCTTTGAGAAATAGGTTATACGATATTGACAATATCAGTTGACATGCAATCCATACAAATAATTTTCTGTCATGCAATTATACAGAACTGGATATACATATAAACAATCAAGGCCAGGTCGCTGTGTATTTCACAGCAGGTCTGGAAATATAACCAAAACATGTGACATAAAACTTAGAATCAGATTTAACAACTGGGACTGTCTCTACTGAATGTTCAACCTTAGGAATATCAGGAACATCATCACGAATGGAAGGAAGTTAAGACACGTTCTGCAACAGGAACATTGTCTGGATTGCTCTGAGATCTGGAGTCTGTATAACAGGAATAATGCTGCGATATTGATTCTGGTACAGGAAGATGTCTGCAATTTCTCCTGTACTCCACACCCTCAGATTCTACAAAGTAGGATCTCTGCTCGGTACATATACCTGTTACTTGACCAATCCAGTTAAAATACTTTGCCGTTTGCATCCTCACTGTCTCTCCTTCTTTCAATGGATGCAGAAAATCTGCTCAATTTATCATAGCTGGACTTCTGGAAGGAAAGCTTCCTGAATAATTGGGCTCTAATGGTTCTTTTGTTCTCAGCTTTAGGCCTCAACAAACTGGAACTAATAGGCAATGTTGTTCTGGTTTGCCTGGATAGAAGTCTCTGAGCAGGCGAGCTAAGTATATCGTCACAGGGTACGTTTCTAAGATTGAGTAAATTAAAAAGGCACCAGTATTGTCACGCTTTGACCTTTCAAGTAATTGTTTTGCACTCTGTACTGTATGTTCAGCTAGTTCACTTGACTGTGGATATTCTGGACTACTAGTAACATGTATGATGTCCTATTCACTTGCAAATTTCTGAAACAACTGACTAGTAAATTGAGTACCATTGTCAGAAGTAACTTTGTGTGGACTACCATGGACTGAGAAATTATGTTTCAACTTGCTGATAACAGCAGTGGATGGTAGGTTAGGTAGTAAATCAATCTCAAACCAGTTCGAATAAGAGTCAACCAAATCTAAGAAATGCTGATTGGTCCACTGGAATATATCACTGGCTAGTGTTGACAAAGGTAGTTCAGGAACTTGAGTTAGCTGAAGTGGTTCTCTTTGCAAATGCAGTTTAGTACTATTGCATACTGAACAAGAAGAAAATACTTTATCAATGTCTTTTACTAGAGAAGGCCAAAATACTAGCTCTCTCATCCTTCTTTTCGTAGATTCAGAACCTGGGTGACCGCGATGCAAAATATATATTCATGTTGTAAGGAAGCAGGAACAATAATTCTAGGACCTTTGAAAATAATGCCATCTTCCATCAACATCTTATTTCTGTAAGGAAAATAAGTTTGCACATCTGGTGGTACACTAGATTGATTTCATGGCCATCCAACATTAATGTAGTGATTGAGTCTTTGCAAAATTGGATCAGTCTTTGTATGATTTCTCAGCTCAAGTCTCATAGTAGAAAAAGTACAAACTTCCATTACGTCAAAGTCAAAATCCTCTGTATCAAGCTGTTCTGCTGCATTTCTGGGTGATCTGGATAAGGTATCAGCCAGATAAAGAAGTTTACCTTTTGTATAGACCAATCTGAAATTGTACTTTTGCAATTTAAACATCATTCTTTGTAATCTCACTGGAGCTGAATGCATAGGCTACTTTAGAATAGTAATTAGAGGTTGGGGATCAGTCTCAATCTGAATAGCTCAACCAAAGATATAATCATGAAACTTTGAACATGCAAATAATATTGCCAAAAGTTCTTTCTCAATCTGAGCATATTGCATTTCAGTTTGGGTAAGGGTTCTAGATGCATAGGCTACTGGTCTGCCTTCTTGAAGAATAACTGCACCAAGACCAAATTTTGAAGCATCACAGGAAAGAATTACCAGTTTGTTGACATCATAGTATCTTAATGTAGGTGGGGTGGCAGTTTTCCACTTGAGGTCTTCAAATGCTCTCTGGTGCTTTTCCAACCAAAACCATGTAACATGTTTGTGCATCAGCTCTCTCAAAATTGCTGTCAACTCACTGAAGTCTGATATAAACTTACCTAAATTTTGACCATGCCAAGAAAATACTGTAGAGCTTGAACATTACCAGGTACTGGCATCTCATGAATGGCTGCTTGCTTGGATGGGTCTGGTCTCAAGCCAGTTCTGGTAAATAAATGACCTACATGTGCAACTTCTGGTAGTCTGAATTTGCACTTTAGAGGATTGAGCTTTAAGTTCACTTCACATGCTCTTTCTAGAACTCTCTTAAGATTTCCGTTATGCTCTGCTTCACCATTGTCTCCAACCAATAAATCATCTACTATTATGCCATGAGGATAACCTGAAAAAATTGCTTCATTGCACACTGAAAGACTTCACTTGCAGAATTTATTCCAAATGGCATCCATAGGAATCTGTCAAACGGGGTACTGAAAGTAGTCAGTAATGAGGATTTGCAATCAAGCATCACTTGCCAAAATGAACTTTTTGCATCCAAGACAGAAAAAGTAGTGGCATTTGGTATTAGGGCTGCAGCTTCTTCGACTGTATGCATTGGATGATACAGTTTCTTTAATGCTTTGTTCAAATCTCTTGGGTCAATGCATATTCTGATTTCATCTGAGCCTTTTTTGTGGGCTGCTACCGTGGATGACACTCATTCAGTTGGTTCTGTGACTAGACAAATTACACCTTGCTGCACCATTTTATCCAAATGAGCTTTAACTTTGTCCTGCAAAGCTATCTGAACTTTTCTTGCTGGTCTGACCACTAGACTGACCACTTGGGCTAACTTCATAGAATACAGAACTGGAAGTTTGCCCAAGCTGTCATCAAAAACATCAGCATACTCTGAGAAAATAGCTTCAGAAAAATTGGAACTAGGATATGTGCTTATATGATGATCTTCTTTGGTAAAAGAAAGCAGCTTCATTATTAAACTGTCTCTGAGACCCAATAATGACTGTGCAGGTCTTTAGACTACATAGAATAACAAGCTGTAACCGTTAATAGCCAAATAACATGAAAGCACTACTGAGCCTTCGGTTTGAATTTCTTCACCTCCATAAGCAACAAGTTTTGCACTGCTATCCACATTGAGTTATTCACCAGCTCTCACTTTAGCAAATCTGTCTGCTGACATAACATTACACTTTGAACCAGTGTCTGCTTTGACCTCGGAGGATTTACCATTGACCTAGACAGTACAAAATACTTTGTTCTTTCCCAACAAATTCGCTGCATCAACTTTTTCACCAATTACTGATATACCATCTACACAGAAAGTAGAACTGCAGCTCTCTGTATGATCAACTTGCTTTTTTGAGTGACCCTTCTTTATAACTGTGTGAGGTTTACTTGATTTGCACAACTTTTGAAAATGGCTCCATTATTTTACACTTGGGGCATTGCTGACCAAATGCCAACCATTTCTCTCTTTTAGACTCATGACTGGCACCACAATTGTGACAGTTAACTATAAAGCTAGATTTGGGTTTTGCTGATTCATGCTGATACTGCACTGAGAATGCTTCTTTAATTGAACTAGTCTTAGAACTTGCTGGAAAACTACATGGTTTCCTCGGGGAACATGCAGGGGCTGTGGTTGCCACATGGTCAGGCCTGCTTCTGTTTGCCATGTATTGCATGCTGTCTACATTTGCTCTGGAGCCTGCTGAAACCATGCTATCACTTGCAAGCATATTTGTGTGCCTTTCTGTAATTTCTTGGTTTTGACAAATCTCAATAGCTTTGCTTTGCATTAAATCACTGTCACGAAGCCAAATCTTTCTCACAGCAGCACTATTAATACCACACACAAGCCTGTCCTTTATCAACTCATCTTTTAAGTCACCAAACTGACACATTTTAGCTTTGTTCCTCAGGTCAGTAATATAAGCTGCAAAAGTCTCCCCTGGTTTCTGATCTCTTGTGTAAAACAAATGCCTCTCTAATGTAATATTTGTTTGGGGGTTACACATTTCTCTGAATTTCCACTTCAAACACTCAGGGTCTTCCCTTGATTTAGCCTGTATAACAATATGGCGGTTTTCACCTTCTCCCTCATATACTGCTGGTGCATATATAAATGAACACTGTCTTTCAATGGCCTCTGACCCAGCTAGGTTTAGCAAAATGAATGCCCTGGCGCATCCATCTTTGTCAGAATAAGCTGCTTGTATAAAAATATCGTACTCTTGCTCAAATATTCTCCAGTTCTCAGCAATATTCTGATCAAATACAAGTGGTGAGGGCTTTCGAAATCCATCTGCCATATTAACACATACCAGGGAAGCATTTTGCAAATATGCACAAACACACACACATATACATATGTCAGAAATGTATGCCAGTATTCATAACTATACCCAATAGCACAAGTCTCTAAATAACTTAACTTTACAAAATAAGTCTCTCCGGCACTGTAATACACTTGAAATTACTGTACTGCAAGAAATCACGTCTTATCAGTGTAAGAAACATTTCAAAATAACTGCACTGTGCAAATGAACTGGGCAGAAGGAGCTCAGAGTAAGAAGCATTTTGAAGTAATTGCACTTTGCGAATAAATAGTACACGGCACACTGAAATTTCTCCAAAATGGTGGTACTTTGCTAGATAATTCTTTACAGTGCAAGAAACACTCTGTAATGGTGGCACTTTGCAAATAGACACACCCAGCCAAGAAACTTTTCAAAATGGCTGTGCTTTGACTGTACTTCAAGAAATAGTTGCACTTTGCCCACAAACTCTTTGGAATACATGCACAGTAATAAGCACACACTGTAAGCACTTTTACACACTTTGAGATACTTTGAATAACTCTAGTTATGCTATTCAGGGCTTCAGTCAATGCAAACTAGTAGTTATTTCAAAATCCAGCACTTTGTCAAAAGCATGCAGTCACCTTGCCTTATTTACACTTAATGTGCCCTTTTTGTCCTTATTATATTCGGTTTGCTCATTTAATCTCTTTCCATGCCATTATATTTTTCTTGTGCTTGTTTTACTCTAAACATGCCTGTTTTGCAATTCTGAGGTAATTCCAAACCTCTTATGTACTTTTCTAATGCTTTTTTTATCAAATCTTTTAACTTTAAACATTTAGTTTAATCGACAAACCTTTTGTGCCTCTCACTTGTTTAATAATGTGGTTTTTGCCCTTGTAATGCTCCATTTTTATCTTTTTTTTAATATAAAATAAAGTGTTCCTGCAAGTTTTCATTATCATTGGTTCTTTTCTGGCTCTTTTTCATGCTTGTTTCCTTAGTTTACCTTCACTGTTAACCCTGCACCTCATGGCTCTGGAAAGCAGTCTCTGGAATCCCAGTTTTGACACCATGTCGCTCGTCTAGTCAGGATATAATACACAAGACTTTGTGGGCTCTGTGCAAACAGCTTTATTATGTACAAACATCAGGATTAAGGCTTATTAACTTTAACTCAGGTAAACTTATATACAAGATAGCTATTACACTCATACATGCTCAGTCCCTGGCTGCACTCTCAAAAATGGCACTGAGATTAGCACATGCTCGGTATTTATATGCAAGTTCAGTCCTTGAAACACTTCTTAAAGACACAGCACAAATTCTCTGTTCTACAAAGACTATTCTAAATAAGCAAATTGCAATGTCTAAAGAAGAAAGACATACTTCAGACTTATTAGAGTTCCATTGCACCTGCAATAGTAAGGTAAAGCAATTGCTGAATAAGTCAATCATATTCCAAAGGGCCACAGTTATACCATGCTTCAAACTAGTAAACTGAAATTCAAGTCTAAAGTTATTACTGCTCATATCCTAAGGACCACCTAAAGTCTCTATATCTGGTAAACTACTATCCTGAAATGCTGCATAAAAGCTGTTGCTGCCCTACCGTCACTGCATCTCCCCTCACCTCAAGTGATGGTATCTGCCCCTAGGTCTGGTGCTGCCTTAAGAGGGCTTCCTCCATGTCTTATAGTGCTGGCAATTATCCTTTTATTATCACACAATAGGGTTTTTATACATCTATGTAATCAGACATCGATCAGGTAAGCCATCATGTTCTACTTAATTTCTGAGGGGCATTTTCCTTTAACTGATTTGACACTTAGCAGCTGCAGGAAAATATCAAAAGGGCCATGGTGGTGCAGTAGTTAGCATTGTCACCTCACAGCAAGAGGTTCTCCCGTTCGATTCTTGGCTGGAGCGCCTTCTGTGTGGAGTCTGCATGTCCTCCCCATGGTCGAGTGATATTAAAGACATGCAGGTAGGTGCGTGTGTGAATGGGCATGCCTTCTTTGAAGGCTGGACATCGGGCTGGCACCTTGGCACCATAAAAATTCACTGCCAATCATTAGCAGACCAGAGTTCTGCTGTTGCGACCCCTAACCAGGAAAAGCCGAAAGACATTACTTACAGCTGCAGGAAAATATCAATAGACCTGCCTTATTCCACAGCACTTAACATTAATAACACTTATAGTGGTGTTACTGACATCTCTAACAAAGACAGATAGCTCAAAATGGGTAAAGGCTAAGCTCAAATATATGAAATTAATGTAGCAAACAACTCACGGGTCAAGAACACCATAAACAAGAAGTTTATTCAACAAATATAAGCTTTCGCGCAACAGTGCTTCCTCAGATATGCTAAAAAGTTTAAGTGCAAGAGCAGCAACTTTGAAATACACTCTGGGCATCACATGACCAGAATCAACCAATGACAAAAATGATTACATGCAACATCTAAATCTTAAAGAGCCAATGTTAAAAAAACTTTTAAAAATACAGTTTGAAAAATAAAACATCTATTTAGTGAATCAAGATTATAAAACAGGTTTCAAACTGCACATTCCCTTTGATCCTGGAGAACAATCAGATTGAAATCTGCAAATCCAATTATATTCTTATCTCTCTGCTGGCAAAAATTCATCCCCACCCCTTATACTAACAGATACTAGTGCTACACCACTAAACTTAATAATAAGTTTACTTTCATATTCTAAAATATGCCTATGCAGAGCATTTGTTTCAGCATGTCTACGTATATCAGACAAATACTCAACTATACAATCCTTCCGTTTTCTGTTGTTTTACCAATATAGAAAGAGGTGCATGTTACACATCTCACTAGATGCACAATATTATTTGTTTCCAATGTTGCAGATACATTCAATTGAATTGAAGCTCCTGCTATTGTTACAGCTAAAAAGAAAGTTAAACAAAAGAGACAAAGGAAAAGAAAGGGCTTACTTGGGTCTCATGATGTGCATTCACCTCAAAAGCAAGGACAGGTAGGTGACTGGGTTAGCATTATGCATAATATCTTGGACTATGTTTGGAATGGAACTGAATACTGGCTGCTAAATAAAGGTAGGTCATTTATTCCCAGTTCATATGGAAGGATAGAAGGTAGCTTAACTAAACTTAGACTTTTTACTCACAATTTAAATTTAAGACTCATGTTTTCTAAAATGAATAAGGAACTTGATAAATGTAGAAGACCTAGTACTTTTACACTGGTCTATATCAGAAGAACGAAAACGCATATGTGCAACTACATAAAAGTCAACACATAATACGCAAAACCTTTAAATAGCAAATGGCCACATAATCAAATTTTTTCGTAGTGAAAAAATTAATGTGGCCATTCGGGAAAAAAAAATTAAAAACCATTATCAAGTGGAGGCTTTACGCCCCACACCCCCAATGTGGGGGGCTGTGCCCCCCACACCCTCCCTAACTAAATATACCAACTCTGAGATCACACTATAGCGAAGGAAAGGGCAACTTCATGTAGTTGGCCAACTACCTCCTTGCCCTGTGACATATTCATCAAATCGCTTAACTGCAGTTCGATGAATATGTGTCGCTCTTTACATATTCGCTCAGAAGCCGTTTGGTGCTTCTAATATAGAGCCCTTTTACACTTGTGAGTTGCCTGATTGTTAATGCTTTTGAGAAGGTCTGTGAACAAGACATCTATGCCCTATATGAGACTCATACATCTAGTGACTTTGATAACTTACCTTTGAACAATGTAAATAAAAGCAATATGAAAAGTACTTAATGACTTGAAGGAAAATACAAATATTATTATTAAAGGAGCTGATAAGGTTGGAGGCCTTGTAATAATGAACAGAGATGATTATATGGCAGTTAATCTATTGCTTGATGATGAGATAAGTTATAAGAATATAACCAGGCCTGAAGTACACAGGATTATTAAAAATAATAAGAGAAATGTCTATGACATTATTTATTACTGGTTATATTGATAATGCTGTTTCAGCATTCTTCCATGTTAAACATCCTGTCATTCCTTTTTTTATGAAATGCCAAAGATACGTAAGGGCACTTTTATGCATCCCATTGTTTTTTTTTTTTATTTTTTAGTATATGGGTTACAGAACCTGTAGCCATCTATTTAGAGTCTATCATAAAAATGTATCTAAAATAATAGTTATATTAAAGACAGTGATGACTTTTAAGGGGTCTAACTAAATGGCAGGCTGAAAATCTGGATAGGCAAATAATAATGGCATCATTGGATGCATAATTGCTTTTCATGAAGATACCTAATGGTTATGGTGTTAAGGTCACTAGGCATATATTGAATATTTATTCAGATTTGACCTGCTATAATAAATACTATACATTAATTGTCTGTTTTAGTATTAGAAAATAATGTATTTATATTCAATGATAATTTTTACTTGCAACAATCTGGGGTAGCAAAGGAAAATAAAAATTATGGCAAGTAGAAAAGGACTAGACCATGCTTTAGTTCATTTTGTGAATGTGTTAGTAGTGGTAAGTCATTTGTACATCAAAATACTGGGAAAATATTTAATTTGAATGTATCTGCAATGTTTGAAAGAAAGAATATTGTGTTATAAGTTTTTTTAACATTGTCTCTTTAACATTTAGATATGTTTGGTAATCATTGTCATTGGTTGATTCTGGTCATGTGATGTCTAGAGGTTTTTTAAAAGTTGCTGCTCTTACACTCAAACTTTTAATATCTCAAGGAATCACCGTTAAGCAAAGGTTTATATTTATTGAATAAACTTCTTCTTCATGGTATTGTTGAACTGTGAGGTGGTTGTTAGTGACATCTCTGTAATGTTCAGCAGCTGAAAATTTTAATTTAAAGGCAAATGGCTTTCTGGCTTTAATTTAAGCTACTTCCCATTCTCATTTTATTGTGATTTTCAGCACTGTGTGTTGCAAAGTACCTAAGACACTATTCATCATCTTCTTTCGGCTGTTCCCATTAGGGGTCGCCACAGCGGACCACCTGTTTCCATTTCTTCCTGTCCTCTGCGTCTTGCTCTGTCACACCAACCACCTGCATGTCCTCTCTCACCACATCCATAAACCTTATCTTAGGCCTTCCTCTTTTACTGTGACCTGGTAGCTTCATCCTTAGCATCTTTTTCCCAATATACTACACATCCCTTCTTAGCACATGTCTAAACCAACGTAATCTTGCCTCTCTGGCTTTGTCTCCAAACCTTCCAACCTGGGCAGACCCTCTAATATACTTAATCCTAATCCTGTCCACCCTCATCACACCCACTGCAAATCTTAACATCTTTAACTCTGCCACATCCAGCTCAAACTCCTGCCTTTTTGTCAATGCCTCTGTCTCCAACCCATATAACATAGCTGGCCTCACTACCTTCTTGTAGACCTTCCCTTTCACTCTTACAGGTACTCGTCTGTCACAAATCACTCCTGACACTCTTCTCCACCAACTCCATCCTGCCTGTACTCTCTTTTTCACCTCTCTTCCACACTCACCATTACTCTGAACTATTGACCCCAAGTATTTAAATTCATCCACCTTCGCCACCTCTACTCCTTGCATCCTCACCATTCCTCTATCCTCCCTCTCATTCACACACAAATATTCTGTCTTAGTCCTGCTGACCTTCATTCCTCTTCTCTCTAGAGCATATCTCCATCTCTCCAGGGTCTCCTCCACCTGTTCCCTACTCTCACTACAGATCACAATGTCATCTGCAAACATCATAGTCCATGGGGACTCCTGTCTGATCTTGTCTGTCAACCTGTCCATCACCATTGCAAATACGAAAGGGCTCAGAGCTGATCCTTGATGTAACCCCACCTCCACCTTAAACGCATCCATCACTCCCACCGCAGACCTCACTGCTGTCACACTACCCTCGTACATATCGTGTACCACTCTTACATACTTCTCTGACACTCCTGACTTCCTCATACAATACCACAACTCCTCTCTAGGCACCCTGTCATATGCTTTCTCCAAGTCTACAAAAACACAATGCAACTCCTTCTGACATTCCCTGTACTTCTCCATCAACACTCTCAGAGCAAACATCGCATCTGTAGTGCTCTTTCCCGGCATGAAACCATACTGCTGTTCACTAATCATCACATCCCTTCTCAACCTAGCTTCCACTCTTTCCCATAACTTCATGCTGTGACTGATCAATTTAATCCCTCTGTAGTTACTACAGCTCTGCACATCACCCTTATTCTTAAAAAACGGTACCAAAACACTTTTTCTCCATTCCTCAGGCATCCTCTCACTTTCCAAGATTTCATTAAATAATCTGGTTAAAAATTCCACTGCCATTTCACCTAAACACCTCCATGCTTCCACAGGTATGTCGTCTGGGCCAACAGCCTTTCCATTCTTCATTCTCTTCAAAGCTATCCTTACTTCCTCCTTGCTAATCCATTGTACTTCATGATTCACTATCCCTACAGCATCCAACCTTCTCTCCCTCTCATTCTCTTCATTCATCAACCCCTCAAAGTACTCTTTCCATCTCCTCAACACACTCTCCTCTCTTGTGAGTATGTTTCCCTCATTATCCTTTATCACCTTTACCTGCTGCACATCTTTCCTAGCTCGGTCCCTCTGTCTAGCCAATCAGTACAGGTCCTTTTCTCCCTCCTTAGTGTCCAACCTTTCATAAAACTCTTCATATGCCTTATCCTTAACCTTCGCCACCTCTCTTTGCCATGCACCTCATCTCCTTATACTCCTGTCTACTTTCTTCATCTCTCTGACAATCCCACTTCTTCTTTGCCAACCTCTTTGCCTGAATACTCTTCTGTACTTCCTCATTCCACCACCATGTCTCCTTGTTGTCCTTCCTCTGTCCCGATGTGATACCAAGCACCTTTCTAGCCATCTCCCTTACTAGCTCTGCTGTAGTTACCCAGCTATTTGGTAACTCTTCACTGCCACCCAGTGCCTGTCTTAACTCATCCCTGAACTCCACCTGACAATTACCCTTTTTCAATTTCCACCATTTGATCCTTGGTGCTGCCCTCACACTCCTCCTCCTCCTCTTCTTGATCACCAAGGTCATCCTACAAACCACCATCCTATGCTGCCTAACTACACTTTCTCCGGCCACCACTTTACAGTCTCCCACCTCCTTCAAACTGGCCCTCCAACATAAGATATAATCCACCTGTGTGCATCTTTCTCCACTCTTGTATGTCACCCTATGCTCCTCCCTCTTGTTAAAATACGTATTCACCACAGCCATATCCATCCTTTTCACAAAAGCCACTACCATCTGACCTTCTGCATTCCTTTGTTTAACACCATACCTACCCATCACTTCCTCATCCCCACTGTTCCCTTCACCAACATGCCCATTTAAATCTGCTCCAATCACCACTCTCTCACCCTTGGGTACAGTCATCACCACTTCATCCAATTCACTCCAAAATTTTTCTTTCTCATCCATTGCACACCCAACTTGTGGAGCATATGCACTAACAACATTAATCATTACACCATCAACTTCCATCTTCATAAACATCACTCTATCCAACACCCTTTTCACATCCAAAACACTCTTCGCATACTGTTCCTTCAGAATAACTCCTACGCCATTTCTCCTCCCATCCACACCATGATAAAACAATTTGAACCCACCTCCAATACACCTAGCCTTACTCCCCTTCCATCTGGTCTCTTGCACACACAATATACCAACCTTCCTTCTGTCCATCATATCAGCTAGCTCTCTCCCTATACCAGTCATACTGCCAACATTCAAGTTCCGACCCTCACTACCACAGTCCTAGCTTTTTTTCTCTCTTCCTGCCTTCGGCCATGCCTTCCACCTCTTCTCCTCCTTTGGCCAACAGTAGCCCAATTTCCGCCAGCACCCTGTTGGCTAACAATACTGGTGGCGGTCGTTGTTAACCTGGGCCTCGACCGATCCGGTATGGAAATGTTAACTGGTGACTGCATGAAAAGATTTGGTGAAGTTTTACGCCGGATGCCTTCCTGACGCAACCCTCCCCATTTATCCAGGCTTGGGACCGGCACAAAGAAATTCACTGGCTTGTGCATCCCCAGTGGCTGGGTTACCTAAGACACTATTATAGTTTAAAAAAAGGGGTTAAAATATTAATAATAAAAATCTGTCTGGGCATGTTTCTATTTGTGCCCAATAGCACTGTCTGCTAATTCCAGACAAGTGCTTCATCCATGTCATGGTCTGGGCAGAGCTCATGCTGTCAATCAGTGAGGCGGGTTTTGATATTGTCACATATATTAGCATATGAAAAGTGTTAGTATTCCTTTAAGGGAGTTACAGCTAAAATGGTCATGTGATTAGACTTTGAAGATCAGTTTTCAGTAAAAATCTAAACAGTATGTGTAAGCAGTATTTCTCTTTATTTGGATTCCTGTTTGATTGTCAAATGGCCACAACGTTGATCATCTAAAGATTGAGCCAGTAATATCAATGACCATAACACTGGCCCAAAGAAGTGAATGCGAACTGCTTTAGCTGCGATCATGGAATAGCAGGGACTGCCCCTTTTCCCACTGTGGTGAGATCTTAAAGTTATAATATATAGTTAGCAGGGGGTATGCAAAAAAAAAATGTTGACTTTTTTCATTCAGTGTTATGGTCATTGATGCTACCAGCTCAGTCTTTAGCTATTTGACATTGTGGCTATTCAAAAATCAGTCAGTGATCCCTTTTTATTTCTCAGTACTGACCAATGGCCAGATTCCAAAAGACTTGCTCTCAGCATGACTGACTTACTCCAGTATAAGCCTGCCCCAATTCCAAAAGATTTACTCTCGGTGTAATTGAAGTAATCCAGTGTAAGGCCTATATATAAAGTAAGCTTACACCACAGAGTAAGTGACTTCTCCAGTATATTATATCAGAGTAAGTCACTTACACTGAGACCAAGTTTTTCAGAATCTGGCCCTATGTATACTTTTTCAAGCAAATTTACAGACATGATATGGTGTCAGGATAAAATGGTTGTCAGAAGTTATCTTGTTTTGGCAGTGTGAACTGTTTTTTAGGACTTTCCCTTACTTTATTGACTTGCATTTACAAGCTGCCATATGCTTTTTTACTAAGTCTTCTACTGACTGGATTCTTGGGAATGGAAAGCAAAGCATCTGCTACTTAACTCTGTCATTAGCAGCTTTTTTTCATTTTCTTTTTAATTTTGCACAATAAAATGATTTGTTTTTGCATTTTAAAGACACAAATCTCCCTCTCACAATATTTATTTAATTTTCTTGCTGTACTGATCCATCAATATATTCTACTGTATTCGATCAATTTTTGGTTCAAGCTGACTACATTACAACCATTGGCATCCCAAAAGCTACAAAAGAACCTCTTTGAAAACTTGAAACTGTAAATTCAACATTATGGGTTGTATATCTTCACTATGAATAGACTTGCACGCACACAAAAAAAAACTAATAATATTGCAGGTGAGAAAACCATCAAAGTATTTACCATTTGTACTTTTACAGATATAGACATTTTTGTTTTAAAATAAATTCCAGGACTTCTGAAAGGCAAAGAAAAAAAAAATCTACCATACATAAGACATTTATTTTACACTAGAAAACAAGATTTTCGGGAGACAAATAAATGTTTTTGTGACTGATTTTAAACATGCAGCACCAGAATGAATGTTTGATGACCATTTGATTCGTTATTTAGTGCAAAGCATGTAATCAAATCTATAAGCTTTATGAAGGCAGTAGTTATTTTGCCAGAGTTTGTATGGAATGAAAATATACTGCAGCAATATATTAATTTTTAAGAATCAAAATAGTAGTGTAAAGCTGAAAGGTTTGTTGGTATTATTGGACTGCATATAGTTAATTTCTATCCAGTCAATAAAGTGCATACTTCATACAGTGCTAATACACGCAACAACTGCCAATATAGAGTGTGCAGCAATTTCCAAGCTGTTAATGACAGAAAGTAAAATTATTCGTCAAAACAGCTTTGAATTAAAGTGCAACACAATGACAGAACACACTTTCAATGTCCTGAACTTAAACAGTAAATGTACAACTCTAACCTTATGTTATTGTCTTATTCACGGAATAAACGTAAACGTTTCTTTACACTGTGAATGTAGATGTAAGAAATACAAGTTGTTTTATTCCAGATAATTCAGATGAAGCAAATACTAAGTCATAGCTGTATGGTATAGGGAGATGAAGCCCTGACTATAACCCAGAAGAGCTGAGCAGGTGAAGGGTTGGAGTGGCAGACTCACAATGGCTTGTCAGTCCTGGAAGAAGGGAGATTGTGATCTAGGTCAGATAAACTGCTCCCATGCAAGCAGAACCTTATAGGACAAAAATGGTTATAGGGCTAGGGGACATGGACTTGGCATTCCAAATCATTGACATGCTGTATGGGGTCATGCATATGACAATGAAGGGCACAGAATGCCCCTACAGTATGCAGATGCTACCAGCAGTCATCAGGAGATGGAGTAACAGACTTAATCATAAAACTCTCATGTCTGCCTGTGCAATGACTATGTGGAAGAGAAAGCTAATGGTCAGGATGTAATGGAGGATAACTAGTATTAAACATTTGAAGCAACAAAATGATCTTTAAGAGATGCTTGTGGTCACTTGGCATGATGAAGAAGGCATACAATTCAGAAGAATTATGACTTCTTTTTTGCAGCAATGTGAAATAATAATAATAATAATAATAATAATAATAATAATACAGCTAGCTGTCAAAATAGTCATTGTGTTAATATGGTGACATACAGATCTGAATAATCAAAGACACCATAGTTCATCTCACACAGTCACACAGAACAGACATGAAGGCATTCATCATTGTTGTTTGAGCAGTCCTGACTCTATTGAAGCACATAGATGCTCCACACCTGGCTCTAAAGTACAGATACAAGTGCAGTGTACATAAACCCATCCTTTTATTTAAAAACAAGCTGAGGAGTTAAATAAATGCATCTGTGATTAGTGTTTCACTGCAAGTTCAGAAACATAAGTCACTGAGTATAGAATACACTATACAGAATACCAATGACATTTTGAAGAAACTTGTCACATCAACCTATTTTCCAGGGACCACTAAGGTCCCATTTGCTTGAGTTGGTGGTGGCTAAAATGGATGTAAAAGCTCCCATGATATCCATCAGAAAGAATAAGAGATGTCCCCTGATATCCTGGCCAAATTTCTCCTAGTAGTATAAATATATCTCCCCAGAAAATAGGCCACTAACCTATTGGGACAAACCTGTTCAACAAAGGATAGATAGATAAATAGATAGATAGATAAATAGATAGATAGATAGATAGATAGATAGATAGATAGATAGATAGATAGATAGATAGACATAGATAGATAAATAGATATACAGACAGACAGACAGACTGATCTGTTTGAAGACTTAGAATGTGTGCAGGCTGATTATCACAAAAATATTTTACTTGAGGCAATACCTGTTTTTCATGCTGCTTTAAGAGTATCAATTGCACTTTCAGCTATGGATGAGAAAGGGTTGAAGTGTATGGAAATGATGGGGAGTATAACCAAACAGATATTATTTAGAGAATGGGTGAATAGTATGATAACAGCCATGAAGCAGAGAAAAACCAGGATATGCATTGGTCCTCAGGAAGTAAACAAGTAGATCAACAGGAAGCATCATCCATGTCAAACTATTGACGAGGTAGTAGTGACAATGCCAAGCATTAGGCTTCTTTTTGTGCTATACACAAGTCATGGGTTTTGGAGTCTCCATTTGAATGATTACATTTCCACACTATGTGCTTTGGCATATCAGTTTGGATGAGACCGTTCCCATACTATGCACTTTCAATTTACCCTTGGGTCAATACATATTTTTAAAGTTACCTTTGAGATTGTATTAAATTCCAAAATAATGTAACGGGCAGTAGCAACTGTATTTGAAGGGTTAAACAGAGTAATAAACATAACTACGTGACTTCTCTGAAATACATGGGTCATGCCTTAACTGCAAATTGGCTATAACCATACGCTGATAAAGTCAAAACTGTTGTTAACATGCATCATCCTACTCAAAAGTCATCACTTATTCATACTGAAGGTATGGTACTATATATCTGTAAGTTTATTGCTCATTTGATAGATGTTACAGTGCCAGTAAGGAAGTTTCTAGACCATTATGCAGCATGGTATTCGTCAGAGGAATAAAAGAAGAGTTTTGAGTTGCCTAAACATATAACTACTAAAACAACAGTTCTAAGATGTGATTCTACCTACTGTTTTCAACTAGGTACTGGACAGCAAGATCTAGGAACAATGCTTATACAAAATGGCAGGCCAATAGCTTACATATCTGAAGCACTGATAGATAATCAAACACATTATACACCAAAAGGGAAAAGAATGCTTGCCATACTCTTTGATTGTCAGAAATCCCAAGATATTATCTTTGGTAAGCTCTTTGCATTGCAAACATTACATAAACTATTTCCAATCATCTTAAAATGTTTAACATAAACCTCTGGTACGTCTACAGATAATTTATCATAGCAAAAATATAATTTGCTATTACATTTCAAACCTGGTACAGTCGTGCAAACTACTGATACACTGAGTAGATTATTTACTAAAAAATATATATATATAACTACTGTGGATAGTATCACAGTTGCCAATATCAGCAGAGAAGCTACAAAAGTCAAACACTTGTGCTAGAAGTTAGAGCCTCAGTTGCTAAAACATTTCATTATGACAGAATGGCCTGATGGTGTGAAATGATCTGTTACTTCTTCAACCCATATTTCCAATACAGAGACAATCATTCCTACTGAAATCACTTAAAGCATATTTAAGGTGCATGAATCACATCAGCAAAAAAGGACTATGGGATGTCATGTAATGGCCTAATATTATTGTATATATAGAGAGACAGAGAGAACAGTTAATACAAAATTGTAAAGTTTGTGGTATGTTTAGGGATACAAACCAGAAAAAGGAACTCACACGTCATGAAATATGTTTACTACTTTGGCTGAAAGTAAGAGATAATTTGTTCCAGTATAAAATATACATTTTCTCTAAGTTACCTGCACTAAAACATAAGTAGGTCATCAGGCATCTTTTCTTTAATTTCTTTTAAACAGGCTTTGTCAAAACCACACCGACATATATTGTGTGAGCCAGCAGGTGGTACAGGTATCTTGTCCCTGCAAAATAGTGTGTTTGTCTTTTAGGCATCTTTGTTTACTGCTTCTTGATATAGGAAAGTCAATGAATCATGGCTCATTTTTGAATGATTTGACCAAATATATGAAATGTATTTTTTCATTTGTGTGGACCATTATTCAAAATTTCCTGAAGTAGTACATCTATGTGACAGTGCAAGTCAGTCAGTAATTGCCATCCTGAGATATATCTTTGTGAGGCATGGAATACCTGAATCTGTATCTGACAAATTTTCTCAGTTTGTGAGTCAGGATTTTCATACTTTTATCAAACAATCAACATTAACATAATTTAGGTTGTATCTTAGGCATCCACAGCCCAATGGGTAGGTTGAAAGAATGGTTTAAACTATGAAAATATCTTAAAGAAATGTAAGTACTCAGAGTTAGCAAAGTGTTGCCTACCCAGTCCCTGGTACAGAAATACTAGAACACTCATTTGCAATCTATTAGATAGTTACTAGGAACAACCAGCTATGGGTCAACATCCCAAGACCAAATGTGTCCATCATGATCATTGTTTGTAGCAGAGAGTGGGAAGACTGGAATAAAGTTGTTACAGATAAGAGAACAAATAAGGGCAGTTGTGTAAGTACAACTTACCATAACAATAGATATTTGAATAATCACTGCTGCAGTAGCCTTAGCTATATGGATTAAATCCTGCCAAGGATATAACAGCCAGCTACATTCCAAAGCTTAAGGACACCATCCATGCACCCAAACTGTCAAGCAGCTCAAGCTGAGCTGACTAAAAGACACATTTGAGTTTGAAGCCCTTCAGAGCTCTCTTGCCAGCGGACAGAGGGAGGCTTAGCCCTGAAAGAACAATGCTAGGAACAACAAAAAATAAATATCCATGCCCTGGCATAACAAACACACCAAAGAACAAGGAAGAAGGGAGCAGCTACTGTAGCAGTAAGCATTTGAACATTAACTGTCATGGTAAGTTTTACTTACAAATCTGTACTATGTTCATCATATGGATCACTGCTGTGGTAATCTTAGCTATATGGTCAGATTAACTTAGCTAACTACAGTTGGGGGATGGAAGTAGAAGTGTCCAGGAGCCCCTTGAGAATGGCCCCAGTAAAGCTTGATCTGAATCTAAGAATCACGCTTATAGTGCTTTGTAAAAGTATGCTCAGAGGACCAAGTAGCAGCTTCTAGAATACTTCTAGAATCCAACCCTTTCTAATACACCATTGATGAGGTGGAGGCCCTGGTAGAGTGGGCCTTAACCCTGCCTGAAATAGATTTGTTATGGTGAGTAGGTAATAGTCTTAGACAATCATTTGGAATAGTCTGTTTTGGCACAAGTTGCCCTTTCTTAGCTTCACAAGAAATGAGCAATTAATCTAAAGATCTGAAAGATTTATTTCTGTCAAGATAGCACCTGAGTTGTCTGCACATCCAAGGTATGCAGTACCCTTTCTCTCTATTTTTTTAGGTTCAAAAAATAAAATGGAGAGATGGATAGTTTGGCATAAAGTAAATTCAGATACCACTTTAGGTATAAAAGAAGAATCAGTTCTCAAAGAAAACCTGCTCCTATGAAAAATAAGATAGGGTTGATTCACCATAAAAGCTTGCAACTCAGATACCCTTCTTGCAGAGGTCAGAGCAATCAGTAAAACTGCCTCCCATGTTAAGAACCTCAAGTCAGCCAGATTAGCTGTTTCAAATGGAACAAGTGTTAGCTTCTCCAACAAAAATTAAGATCCCAAGGAAGGACTACCAGTTTTCTTCGAGGCCTCCAATGCAAAACCCTTTTGAAGAACATTTTGACATGAGACTGCATTGAAAGAGGAGAATCTATGGGCATACATGCTGAAATGGCTGGTGAATGAACCTTGATAGAGGAATAAGAAAGGACATAGGATAGTAACACATACAAATATTGTAAAACCAGAGAAAATCTAGCCATGAATGGGTGGCAGTTATGTTGTTTGCACCAACTAGAAAACCTTTTCCATTTGCTAATACATAATTTTCTAGTGGCAGGCTTTCTTGCCTCCATTAGTACCTGCTTCACATCCTCAGTAAACACGTACTTAAAAGGAATTAAGAACATATCATCCAGGCAGTCAATTGACTGATGCTGGTGCGTATCAATTCCCTCCCTCTACCCCATTCTTGTGTGAGTAGATCCAGTCTGTGAGGAAGGTTGTGGTAATTGTCCCTTGTCATTTCCAAAAGAAGAAAGAACCATGGTTGCCTGGGCCAGAATGATCTTTGGCGATTCCTTCTGAGTCTTCAGACGTACCTTGGATATTAGTGGAAAGGGTAGCAAAGCATACAGGAACATCCCTGTCCAAGGAAAAGAAAAGGCATCTGTCTTCCAGGCCTTCTTGCATGGATTTCTGAAACAAAATCTTATCAGTTGATTGTTAAAAGGGGAGGCAAAGAGGTCTACTTGAGGAACTCCCCACAGACGGATAAAATCTTGGAAGACCTCCTGCTCTAGTTTGCATTCATGAAGGTCTGTCTTGGTCCTGATCAACATGTCTGCCACACAATTTTGTTCTGACAGCATGTAGGATGCCTGTAGAGTGAGATTGTGCTGTGAAGCTACATCACAAACTAACATAACTAGTCTGCAAAGGGGGTACAACTGGGCTTCCCATTGCTTGCTCATGTACCACATGATTATGGTACTGTCTGTAATGACTTGAAGAAGTCCCATGGACCAAAGATGGTTCAGAGAGATGAGTGCCTTGATCAGGGCAAGCATCTCCTTGATATGTGTGTTTGTCTCTGTCCTTGGTGCCCCACATCTCTTGCACTTTTATCCCTCTTGAAACTGCTCTCCAGGCAAAGTCTGAAGTGTCTGTGGTGGCATATTCCTTTTGAGCAGGGAGGCAGAAGGGAAGGAAAGACATGTATTTAAAGATTTCTGCTGTCTCCACAAAAATATTTTTCTTCTAACAAACCCTAGCTCTGATATTTCAAAAGATTAAGGGTGTTGATACTGGGAACAAAAAGATTTCAGATGCCACTGTATCATTCTTACATGCAGTCTTGCCAGGAACATCATGAGAATCTTTGATGCCATGAAACCCAAAATCCTGAGCTATTCCCTTGCAGTGACCAAAGTCTGAGTGGAAAACCTTATAAATAGCTCTAGATAAAGATATATTTTTCATGTAGAGGAAAATCTGTTGGAACTGAGGAGTCTAGATGACATTCCAGGAACACAATCCAGTCAAAAAAGACTTTTGAATGTTCTTTTGCAATCCAAGCTTGTGTAAGAGATCTCTCACCCAAGAGAGAGAGAGAGAGAGACAGAAAGAGAGAGAGAAAGATTCTGGACACTTTGAAAAATACTTTGCAAAGATAAGCAAGTCATCTCAGTATAGAAAAATGTGGTTACCCTGTACTCTGCAATGAGCTATAACTGGAGCTAGACACTTTGTGAACACTCTTGGTGCAGAGGATAGTCCAAAGGGTAAGGCAGAAAACTGATAATATGATCCAGACAAACAAAACCTTAAGAAACGTCTGAAGTCTGGGTGAATAGAGATGTGATGATAAGCATATTTTAAGTCTAGTGGTGCAAGGAAACTTGAAAGAGAAAGAAGTAACAGGTTAAAAGTGTCATCATTTTGAATTTAAGCACTATCACAAACAGGATTAGGAAGGAAAGAAAGATCCAGAACTAGGTTTCAAGAATTTTCTTCCTTTGGCACTAGGAGCATCCTGGAATAAAAACCCATCCTCGCCTGGGAAGGAGGAACTGGTTCTATCCTTCTCGGGATATAATGTGACAAAGAACTAAAGGAAACAAAAGAGTCTGATCTGGAGGATGAGGAATGACCCCCTAGAAAAGAGGAATTTCATCATACTATCATCTGTAACCTTGATGAATGATTTTCAGAACCCATTTATTTGAAGTTATCTGTTACCAAAGAGAAAAAAAGAGATTCAGACTTTCTGGAAGAAAAAAGGGGCCAGGGTGGGAGGGTTTCACAGGTTGTCTTGGGTAGTCATTCAGACTTGGGCTGTCCTTGGTTTGGGGAGGTTCGAGAGTTCTTTTTGTAATCCTCTTACCATTTCTTCTTAAACATCTGTTTACCTGTATTTTGTTGAGGCTGCTTATTCTGTTTTTTACCAAAATTGGATGAGGAGATAAAAAAATCCCTTGGAAAATTTGTAAAAGGGGAGTCAAAAAAATCTTAGAGATTCCTTAGATCAGCTTGCCCCTTTTATCACACTTTTTGATCACCTCTGAAGCAGAGGGGGCAAACAGTAAATCTCTGTCAAAGGGAGAATTTTAAAATCTCATTTTTAACATAAACTGGGAGGTTCTGAGTATGCAGCCATGCAAACCTCCTCAAAACAGTACCAGTAGCTATAGCCCTGGAAGAAGTAGTAACAGAGTTATACACACACACTGTAAACAATGAGTAGTGACCTGTGCAACAGAAGAAACAACGTTATTTAAAGCATATTTTCCTCACAAGAAGAAACTGTAGGTAAAACTCTCTCCATACTTTCACAATATGTCATAACAAACTTTAACACATGAGCCCGACAATTCAAAATTCTGAAAAGGCAAGTTACAGAAGTATATACTTTTTCCCCACACCTATCAATAATTTTCCCATCCTTAGAAAGAGTAGAGTTGGAATTAACTAAGTGCTTAGCAGCAGTGGGATCAACTAAAGCAATAGCTGCTGAGTCAGGGAGTAGTTGAGTTTGGGAATAATTTATAAAAAATTTAAAAGTATGAGGAACTTTATACATCTCAACCTTTTCAGAGGCAGCTAGCGGACTATCAAGAAAATTGCAGGCAATAATACATGCATCCTATAAAGCAGACAGATGAGGATGAGCGGGTTTAGGTTCTGGAAAATACTCATAGTTTTTACTGAGGGACTGAGAAACCTCAGTGCTCTCCCACTGAAAACACTGGCACATTCTAGCATTAGTCCCAGAGAAACAGAAACCCACACAAGGAGAATCAGAAACTGAGCTCTCCTCTGAGTCTGAATCAAAATCTGAGTGAAAAAAAAACGGTATCCATCCCCTGCATCTTCATGTTTAGATTCAGAATCTTGAATCTCTTCAGGAAAAGAGGAAACTCTTTCTTTTACCAAACATTACTTTACAATAAGAATCAATAACATGAATTAAACTGCCTGCCTGTGGCGTTGAACCTCATAACACCCCTGGGAGTGCACCATTTATACAGTAACACATCAAATTGGGCATTATGACTTAAATATATGTGCCTATATCACTTTTTAATATGATGTTTAATAAGGACTTTATTACCCTGTTTTTATCACATGTAATATGAAAGGCTGTGTCTGCCTTTGTTAGGCTCATATTCCTTTAAGCAAATTATGAAAGTTTTATTACAGATCCACAAAGGCATACACAGACTCCCATATTAAATGTGATATAAAACAGGCTAATGAAGTCTGGTGATAGCTTCATAAAAGAATTTCCAGTGATCAAACTGTAAACCACTCTACAAACCTCTCTGTCGGAGGGACCTGATGAAGCTCAAGTGAATGTGTTTTCTTAAATATAGTTCTATAGTGGTGGCTTATGATGTGTCGCAATTTTTTATTTGTTAAATATTTCTGCAATAAAGCTTTTATAGTTTGCTTCAAGGAATATGAGCCCCACAAAGGCAGACAAAGCCTCTCATATTACATGTGATACAAAACAGGCTAATAAAGTCTGATCATAGCCTCATAAAAGTAAGCATTTTCAATGATCAAACTGTAAACCAGTCTACAAAACATTCTATTAGATGGACCTGATGAAGCTCTTAAATATAGTTATATAGTGATAGCTCATGGTGTGTTGTAGCTCATGGTATGTTAGCATTTTTTTGTTTGTTAAAAATAAAAATTAAAAAAAAACTTTTAACTAAGAATAAGGTTCCACAAGCTACTGAGCTGGAAACCTTCACAGGTCTTTCAGGAATATTCAAATAAGGGACTAACCTCAAAGCTTTGGGATTGATTCCTTGTTTTTTCATCTTCCAGATTTTCTTCAAGTCAGCTCCCAAGGACCCCCTCACCATTTTCTGTAGCTGGCTTTAAATAACTGACCTGTTGTATATAACCTATTAAAACAAGAGCATTCATTCATCTACCTATTTAACTGATTGAACTACTAGAAACTTCAACAGGGTGTCTTTATTCCTCCCACAGGGAGGGTATCAGAGACAGAGTCTCCTAGATCTGCTAGCTAAAGTGATTTTATCTGGACTAATTCTTTGTACTGTTTCATGTTAGTCCTGTCATACTCTGGGTCACAATGGGATAACAGACCTGACTAGAGCTTTCTGGATTAACTCTGTTTTCTTTATCAAAGTGACAGGATTTCATTAGCAAGCACAATGTCCTCTATTTAATAAACTACTAATTGGAGATTTTTCACAAGCCCCTATTATGTAAAATCACTGGTCTTATAATTTATGGAATTACACTTAGAGAAAATGTTTAAATGCTTTGATCTTACTTTTATTTGACTCCAAATTAATAACCATATGTCAATAATCTGACAATAAAGACATTAAATGGGTTATTTACATTAATTTATTTTCTATTATACAGTTATTTAAAATTGCCTATGCCTTATGAAATTAACAGAACACAGAAAATTAGTTGTCATATACTCAAATCTTTATCATGCTTATTATAGTTTAATTTCACCAAGCAATGCCCGTTTAATTTCACCAAGCAATGCCCATGATCCATGGCTTATTTTTCAGGCTAGCAGTTCCTTTGAAGTTATTTCTGTCCTAAGAGATTCAAACAGAGAAAGAGAGATAGATGGCCTCATAGTTTATGTTGTATAGGACAATAAGCCAAAATGAAAGAGATTGGAAAGGCTCTATGTTTCAGGCAGAAACAGAAGAGGCAACATACACAGTATGATCTGAGTGTTAACTTGCAGAAACATCAAGCAGATCTAGAGACTGTCACAAAAGTTTAATAGGGGGCACCAATACTACAGAAATTGCTTTTTCATATCTTTTCTGTTGAAATATGCTTCTTACTTGCCTATTAGATATCTGACAATCGTCTTTTAGATACATTTTGCATCTGTTTTACAAGTAGAAACCTTAACTTACAAATTGCATTTGAGCAATAACTGAAGACAGCATTAGTCTGAAATACAGTTTTTGTAAGTCAGCATCATATTATAGTCACGTGCATAAAACAAACACAACCTTCACATAAACAGACAAGCACAGAAAAAATACACACACACTTTGGAAGAAAACTAAGATCCCAAAGGAGTCTCCTAAAACTAGTAAATATTTTACTGCAATTGTACAAAACTGTAATCAGAAGATCAGAAATGGGGATGGAACTCCCACCTCCCTTAAAGGGAAACTGCTACTATGCACTCTGCTGCTTAATATAATAACAGAGGTCACCGTTATGCAGAACAAAAGCAAATACTTGTTTTTGTACATAAACCAAGTGTTTGTTTTTCTCCCTTTCTGAACAACTTAAGAGAACAGTACCATTTTCAAATCTGAATAAATCCCAGCTACAATTCCAAACATTACGTTCATAGAAAAACCCTATTTTATAAAATTCAGTAGTGTGAAACTATTGACTGTTTCCATTTTCCACTGACATTGCTATGTATTCTAGTTTAAAGCAGTCCATAAAGACTAAAGCAGTATTTCCAGTTTTAACAAGCTTCATTTTAATGGTGTATTTTACATACCAATCTTAAGAGTGTGCTATTACCGCAATGAAAAGCCATTATGAGTAAATGACATCTCCAAGCATATCTGTTGCTTGAGTGATGGTCATGCCAGCAGTGAATTTCTTACGAAAAGCACATCCTTTACAGAGCTCATTAAATTACTGATGATTTGAATTACTTTAATCATATTTTAACTATAAAAATTGAATGAAAAAAAATTATCCTTTTCAAAGGGTTATACTTAGTGTTTGAGCGGCCATGGTGGTGCAGCGGTTAGCGTTGTTGCCTCACAGCAAGAGGTTCGATCCTCAGCTGGGGTGCCTTCTGTGCAGAGTCAGTATGTCCTCCCTGTCGTTGCATGGGTTTCCTCCCAAAGACATGCTGTAGGTGGATTGGACACTCTAAATTGGCCCTAGGTGTGCATGTGTGCCTTCTGTGGAAGGTTGGACGCCGGGCTGGCAACTCGACACTGTAAAACTCCACTGCCAATCATGAGCGGACAGATGATCCACTGTGGCAACCCCTAACCGGGAAAAGAAGAAGAATAAGATAGTCAGTGTTTGACAAGGTACCAAATACATACCTGCCTGCTGTAAGAGGTACAACAGCTTTATACAGGAAGATGTCACAAATTATAAACATAAGTAGCAAGATTCATATATAACACAAAGTTAAATGAGGTATTAATGGTTATACAGCAATGCAGTTTTATACTGATAAGCATTTTAGCAAAGTAGCACTGATAAAACATTACTCCTGACTGCTATTATGATACGTTTGGGGCATGGATATAGAAATTTAGGATAATAAACCCAAAGCAGGTGTTGGAAATTGTCTAAATAAGTTATTACACCAGGTGCACTGTTGACAATAAAAGATAAGTTGCAGGTACATTTGAATGCACCCAGCTTTTATGTGTTTGTGATGCCCTTTAAGGTAACAAGCCAGACACAGAACATATTTTATAGGGTGTTTTAAAAAACTTGGCTGGCACAGCAGTGCAGTTGGGTATATGTGGTGGGATCTCTAAAGGCAGGTGGTAAGAGAACAAGAACACTGATGTGAAATTTTATCAGAGCAGATTTTGATTTGCATAGCTGGTAGTACTGGATCGATGTGAATATGAGGAAAGAGATAGAAATGCCACGGAAAGATGAGGACGTACTTATTTATTTATTTATTTGCTTGTTTGTTCTCCACTTCAGATCACTGCTGAGATACCATCTTATGGTGTATTGTGTGTCCTTAGTCCATCTGGGTTTCTCTTAGGATCTCTGGATTCCTCCCACATCCCAAAGATACAGTGAGAGGCAAACTGGTAATTATTTAAAGTGTGTGTATATGTTTGTGTGTGTGTCCATGTGGGTGTAGGTGTGTGTGTGTGTGTGTGTGTGTGTGTGTGTGTGTGTGTGTGTGTGTGTGTGTGTGTGTGCATGTGCATGCATGTGTGTGTGTGTGTGTGTGTGTGTGTGTGTGTGTGTGTGTGTGTGTGTGTGTGTGTGTGTGTGTGTGTGTGTGTGTGTGTGCATACTGGCATCTCATCCAATACCAGTTCCCTGCCTTACAACTGTTGTTTGCTAGGATAGTCTGTACTTTCACCCTGAATAGGACAAAGCAGGTAATGGTAAATGAATGAATGAATAAGCATTAGATGACAAATTTATGTTAGCATATCCATGCCTATCAGCTTTACCAAGCATTTATGGAACTTTGTGCAGATATTGAGTAAGAACTTAATGATCAAGGAACACCAACAACTTGAGAGACCAGAAATCTAGTGATCTAGGGAAATCAGAATTCTGGAGGGATGAAAATCTAATGAGCCAGAAATATCAAGAACATGATGGTGTGGTATGCAATGATCCTGAAACACTAGCAGTATGAGGGCTTGACCATCTGATGATCCCTAAGCACAAAAAATATTCTTGCAATAATAATTTTAAGCAAGATAGATCTGAGATAGTTTGTTTTATTCTAGAGGGATGCAAATCTATGAGCCAGAAATACCAAGAACATGTCGGTGTGGGATACAATGATCCTGAAACACTAGCAATATGAGGGCTTGATCATCTGATGATCCATAAACACAAAAAAAATTATTGTAGTAGTTTCAAGTAAGATAGATCTGAGATATTTAGTTTTATTCTACTCTTCAAAAAAGGCAACTGTGAAGGTAACAAGTGCAGTTTTTAGGTATGGCCCATGAATGACAGCAAAACGCAAGAAGATAAAGTAGCATAAAATAACCAGCGTGGATGAAAGAGACATGGTGCTAGAGGTACCATCATCAAAGTATGGCAGGAAAATATTCATTTGGGTGTTTTTGTTTGTTTATTATTTTAGTATTTAATCATGTCCCATTAAAACACTGTTGCCTCATTTATAGAAAATGACATTATAGCTTTATTATGTTTAGATATTTGAAAGTAGAGCTGGAACAGAAAGTGAAAATGCCAACAGTGGGGTAAAATTCTGAACCTGGTCCTTACGCAGTAATGTGGTGGTTAAGTGTGTGACCTGCTAATGCATTTTGCCCAGTAGTTCTATGTCTGGTCTGCTTAATGTTGTATGACATTTAAGCACAAAGACATGAACTGTAAATACTAGATGGTACACGTATTGTATGAATTCAAACATGTTATTGTGTCCAGTATATACTTTGAGTGCTATGTGAATTTTATTATATTGCCTATGCTTAAATTGCTAAGTGACTTTCACCATATATACTTTTATTCTGTGCACAACTGACCTCGTTTAAGTAATTAATTAATATACAGTATTCTGCACTGTACTGTCATTTAACTCATGTATGTATGTGTGTCTGTGTGTGCTTGCAAGCATGTGCACATGCGTGCATGCATGTATGTATACATTTTTAGCTATTTACTTATTTATTTATTTTAACAAATGCACTCTATTAAATATGTTATTTTCACTACAGGCCTTTCATTTCCAGGCTTGTGTTGAAACTGGGGCACAGTACAGAAGCTATCTTTTTAACACAACATAAGTAAAATAATAAAAAATGTTATATTACAGCCAGAGTCATGACCTCTATAAAATACAGCAAATGATAACTTGTGAAGGTGCACAAGGCCTTGTCTACCTAGTAGCATCTTGGTCATAGCACTTTTGGGAAACAAACTAGCTCTTAAAATATAAATCTGGTTAGCAAACTGCTACAGATGGAGTGTTAGCTTTTGTTTTTTATTTATTGTATTTTGACATTTGTTAACCAGGAAAGACCGACTTGGAATGAGCCAATTTTCAGTGGAGGCCTGGGGAGAAACACTACAGATGCATGTCTTTGTAACATGGGAAGAAACCGGAGTACCCAGAGGAAACCCAACTGAATGCAGGGAGTTACAGAAATTCTTACCACTCCTGTTTTCTGTGAAGATATGAATCAAATGCCTTCCTTACCAAATGGTAAATTGTAATTAGTACTGAATCATTTTTTTAAGAGCTGTCAAAGGGACTCAAATTCATCTCTGTCCATGCTAATTGCCCAACATTGGTTAATCAAGTAGCAAAATGGTGACAAAGATTCCAATTCAAAGACCTGGTAAAGTTGCACTCAGAAACACATCATTAGTGACTCAGTCTCTGAATCAAATACTTTGTTGTCAGGCCTGACAATGCTACTGTTTTCCCTAGTCACTTATGCTTTGCAGTAGCAAAGGTGCCCAGTAGATAGAATCATGGAGATACATGCACAAATACACACACACACACACACACACACACACACACACACACACACACACACACACACACACGCACACACACACAATCCCAAACATTCCCCCTTTCCCATCCATACCTACACACATGCTTGTGCGTGCATGCACACATACAAACACATGCACACACATGCAACAACTTTTCCACAAATAAGCCCCCACCACAGTTCCTCACAGTCACAGAAACACTCATTCACACACCTTCATGCATGCATGCTCTAACACACACACACACACACACACACACACACACACACACACACACACACACACACACACATACACATATGCACACACAACACACACACACGCACATATACACACACACACACACACACACACACACACATGCACTGAGACTCCCACCACACTGTTTCATTAGACTTAACCTGTACCAGAAGTACTCCCATAAAAGTGAATGAATAACTGCTGTCAAAAGAGAGAATTCACTTTTTCTTCCTAGGGTGAATTTCTGAATTGCTCAGCCAAGTAAACAGGGCTCTATGAACATTTCCAAGGCAGATCATATGACATTATTATTCACCATTCCTCTGGACAGTTGCATTAACATGTAGCTTTGCCTGCAAGACCACTCTCTTTGCTAAGGACCTTGTGAAGGGAAAACAGTAGTGGGAGACCAGTCTATGAATCTGAAATGCTCATCATGCTAAAAAAACCTTCCATGATCACATAAAACCTTTCTGAATACCAGGGTATATTTGATTTGTCATGGCATCAAAATGTATCTGTTTGAGAAACTGGTGATCTAAGTAACACAGAAGATTATTCCATTAAATTTAAACTTTAAAATTAGATTATCCCAAATTATGTGATATTAAAGTCCACTGGGAGAAATTGAAGCAAGAAATTGTCTTGAAAAGTATTGCAAGTTCAGGACTATACAAACACTGTTTCTCTAAAATACTGTGAGTGTCAAAAAGCCTACAGAACCTTTTAACTTTATAATGGCCTAGAATAAGAAGAAAGGCACCTGTAGTGAATTTAAAGGACAGCACTTTTATTTGGCCATTGCTTCCTTTATGCAGGGAAACAATGGCTGCACAGTAAAAGGTTTGACATTAGGATGGACATTTTAATCAGTAGTACTTATACAATAAGAAAAGTCTAAATATGAAGAAGACTTGTGCTTTTAAAATATTGTTTTGGCATCTAGAAGTCATACAGCAGGTGGCATGAAAGTGTGGAATTTGAACTCCTCATCACTATAGGTCTGTTTAGTGAGTAGGCAGTCTTGTCTGATAAAGGAGGGCAACCAAGAAGGTTGTTAGAAGACATCAAATACTGCTCCAATCCCCCGACACCCATGAGAGTTTATAAGATTAAAATCTTAAAGAGAAACTAAACTGACAAAGACACAAATGTCTGAAAATCTTAACCCATTTCTCTTGAGAGCAGTCAGGATGACAGATCTCTAGACCAAAGTATTGACAGAAGGCTAGATTCCCCACTGTCTGATTCTCAAAGACTCATTTACAGTCTGATATTACAAATAGTAACTATGGCAGCAATTAGCCACTTGGATAAGTGTCTGGACTCTGCATCAGTTAGCCTGATGTTTTGAGCATTTATACAGAAGGACATCATATAATTCTGAGGTTTATCTGGAAAGATCCAACTTCTACAGTCCATCAGATGTGGAGCTGCAACTTCAGCAGATGTGAAAATTCATGCAAACCTCATTAAGGATGGTCTAGTCACTGATGCCTTATACAAGAGATTTCATACCCTCCCATCATGATATAACCCATAATACAAAGTGTGAATTCATCACCTCACTTTAAATAAATCCACTGCCTCATTCATTAATTCAGTGACCCTGCTTTAAAGGATAATGTTACCTAAATGAATAACAATAAAATGTTATTCCATTCTGAATCAGCACATTGGGTAATATTATATTTCCATTGTAAATGGGAACACAGAAATATCTTTCCCCTGTTCTCTGATTGTTTTTTTAGAAATGGTACCACAAAACATAACTGCGTATCAGAAATGCTATAGTAGCTAACAAATAGTAGTGCAAGGATAGGGAGAGGTGATTCTCTCAAGTAATCTTCATGGCTATTGTTATTATTGATTGCAGTAATATAAGAGCATTCACTGAAAATCCTGAATGGACTAAGGGAATCAGGAATTCAAAGTATTTGTTGAGTTAGCTAGCAATGGGTTTCAGGCACTTTACTTCATATGATTTTAACTTTTAGATATGCTTAAGATATTGAAGTTTTTGAATTTTCAATTTAGTTTGCATAATAATAAGAAGAAATGCAATACCTTTCCCACATATTTCATAAACATTTTCTTCCACTTATTTTGGTGGCATACCATTACTGGTATTTTAGAAGAAATTGGTCAATATTTTGTGCACTGCAGCATTGGATTTAGAGTAAAAAAAAAAACTGAGCTTACTTATCATGTTCTGAAATCTTCTCAGGTTTTTATTAGTTTTAGTCATATAACATTTCATATGATTATTTTCAAATTAAGGTGTTCTGCTACCAGAATTGATCTAAAAGGTTGATAAGGTGTGTTTTTAAGAAAGCATTTGCTCATTTTTGCAGTAACTACACATGTAACCTAGGTGCAGATGTAAAATGAGCTGCTTTGTTAATATTATTATTTTTTTTCCACAATTTTCTTGCTATGATCTCAGAGCAGGTAAGTAGAAATAATAAGACTATTCTAACACACAAGAAATAAATGAAAGTAACAACTAACTAAATAAATAAAACATCCATGCAATATACTACGCACCTCATCTTAAATTATGATGAGAGTTTGCTGTGCAAAAGTCAGTCATTTTGAAAATATTGCATGAATTATTTTTTATGAGTGAGAATACCAACCAAACTAAAAAGCTGTGGACCTTTATGCTGGGTTAAGTTTTGTGACAATTAAATTATACAGAACTTGCTAGGTTACAGAAATTGCATTCCATGTGTAACAGAAACATCCAAAAGATGCACTGTACATTTAATGTACTGTCTAGTCAATGATGGGATCTTGAAAATGCAGCTATATTAAGACAATTATTTAGTGAATTTCTAAGCTCCAGATGTTGGCCTCTTCTTTATTTTCCATATACAACTTCACATGTATATAGCTTTGCAGTCATTTTGTATTATGGACACTCTACAGATTTTATAAAGGTTATGCCTCTGCACTGAAGCTAAACAGAAATATGGAGAAAAATATGCACTGCATAACTTAAACTTCATTGTGTCAAAAATCAGATTTATTATATAAGTATAGGACTTTCTTCTGATACATTGTTTTGTAATTGCTTCAGTTCTGTCTCTCCTATAAATCCTACAACTTGGGTCCTTTCAATGCAATTGGAAGCTTTCTAATAATACTTATTCATGGACATGTGGTAACAAATGATGCCTGAAACCCTCATAGTCTAAAATACAACTTGCACCACTGTAAGAGCACCACCCCATTCTAGTCTATCAGCTGCCCCCACAGTTATGTTCCACTGTACGAGTACCACCCCATTTTTGTCTATCAGCTCCCCCCCAGTTATGCTCCACTGTAAGAGTACCACCCTGTTCGAGTCTATCAGCTGTTCCAAACTTATGCTCCACTGTAAGAGTAGCACCCTATTCTAGTCTATCAGCTGCCCCCCCCCCAGTTATGTTCCACTGTAAGAGTACAACCCCATTCTAGTCTATCAGCTGTCCCTCAGTTATGCTCCACTGTAAGAGCACCACCCCATTCTAGTCTATCAGCTGCCACCCCAGTTAAGCTCCGCTGTAAGAGTACCACCCCATTCTAGTCTATCAGCTGTACCCCATTTATGCTCCACTGTAAGAGTACCACCCCCTTCTAGTCTATCAGCTGTTCCCCAGTTATGCTCCACTGTAAGAGTACCACCCTATTCTAGTCTATCAGCTGTCCCCCAGTTATGCTCCACTGTAAGAGCACCACCCTATTCTACTCTATTAGCTGTCCCCCCAGTTATGCTCCACTGTAAGAGTACCACCCTATACTAGTCTATCAGCCGTCCTCCTGTTATGCTCCACTGTAAGAGCACCACCCCATTCTAGTCTATCAGCTCCCCCCCAGTTATGCTCCACTGTAAGAGCACCACCCCATTCTAGTCTATCAGCTGTCCCCCCAGTTATGCTCCACTCTACGACTACCACCCCATTCTAGTCTATCAGCTGTCCCCCCAGTTATGCTCTACTGTAAGAGTACCACCCCATTCTAGTCTATCAGCTGTCTCCCCAGTTATGCTCCACTGTAAGAGTACCACCCCATTCTAGTCTATCAGCTGTCCCCCCAGTTATGCTCCACTGTAAGAGTACCACCCCATTCTAGTCTATCAGCTGCCCCCCCAGTTATGCTCCACTGTAAGAGTACCACCCCATTCTAGTCTATCAGCTGTTCACCAGTTATGCTTCACTGTAAGAGTACCACCCATTCTAGTCTATCAGCTGTCCCCCAAGTTATGCTCCAGTGTAAGAGTACCACCTCATTCTAGTCTATCAGCTGTTCCCCAGTTATGCTCCACTGTAAGACTACCACCCCATTCTAGTCTATCAGCTGTCCCCCCAGTTATGCTCCACTGTAGGAGTACTACCTCATTCTAGTCTATCAGCTGTTCCCCAGTTATGTTCCACTGTAAGAGTACCACCCCATTCTAGTCTATCAGCTGTCCCTCCAGTTATGCTCCACTGTAAGAGTACCACCCCATTCTAGTCTATCAGCTGTCCCCCCAGTTATACTCCCCTGTAAGAGTACCACCCCATTCTAGTCTATCAGCTGTTCACCAGTTATGCTTCACTGTAAGAGTACCACCCATTCTAGTCTATCAGCTGTCCCCCAAGTTATGCACCAGTGTAAGAGTACCACCCCATTCTAGTTTATCAGCTGTCCCCCCAGTTATGCTTCACTGTAAGAGTACCATCCCATTCTAGTCTATCAGCTGTTCCCCAGTTATGCTCCACTGTAAGAGTACCACCCCATTCTAGTCTATCAGCTGTTCACCAGTTATGCTTCACTGTAAGAGTACTACCCATTCTAGTCTATCAGCTGTCCCCCAAGTTATGCTCCACTGTAAGAGTACCACCCCATTCTAGTTTATCAGCTGTCCCCCAGTTATGCTCCACTGTAAGAGTACCACTCCATTCTAGCCTATCAGCTGTACCCCAGTTATGCTTCACTGTAAGAGTACCACCCCATTCTAGTCTATCAGCTGCCCCCCCCAGTTATGCTCTACTGTAAGAGTACCACCCCATTCTAGTTTATCAGCTGTCCCCAAGTTATGCTCCACTGTAAGACTACCACCCCATTCTAGTCTTTCAGCTGTCCCCCAGTTATGTTCCACTGTAAGAGTACTACCTCATTCTAGTCTATCAGCTGTTCCCCAGTTATGTTCCACTGTAAGAGTACCACCCCATTCTAGTCTATCAGCTGTCCCCACAGTTATGCTCTACTGTAAGAGAACCACCCCTTTCTAGTCTATCAGCTGTCTCCCCAGTTATGCTCCACTGTAAGAGTACCACCCCATTCTAGTCTATCAGCTGTCCCCCCAGTTATGCTCCACTGTAAGAGTACCACCCCATTCTAGTCTATCAGCTGTCCCCCCAGTTATGCTCCACTGTAAGAGTACCACCCCATTCTAGTCTATCAGCTGTTCACCAGTTATGCTTCACTGTAAGAGTACCACCCATTCTAGTCTATTAGCTGTCCCCCAAGTTATGCTCCAGTGTAAGAGTACCACCCCATTCTAGTTTATCAGCTGTCCCCCCAGTTATGCTCCACTGTAAGAGTACCACCTCATTCTAGTCTATCAGCTGTTCCCCAGTTATGCTCCACTGTAAGACTACCACCCCATTCTAGTCTATCAGCTGTCCCCCCAGTTATGCTCCACTGTAAGAGTACTACCTCATTCTAGTCTATCAGCTGTTCCCCAGTTATGTTCCACTGTAAGTGTACCACCCCATTCTAGTCTATCAGCTGTCCCCCAGTTATGCTCCACTGTAAGAGTACCACCCCATTCTAGTTTATCAGCTGTTCCCCCAGTTATGCTCCACTGTAAGAGTACCACTCCATTCTAGTCTATCAGCTGTTCCCCAGTTATGCTTCACTGTAAGAGTACCACCCCATTCTAGTTTATCAGCTGTTCACCAGTTATGCTTCACTGTAAGAGCACCACCCTATTCTAGTCTATCAGCTGTCCTCCAGTTACATTGTACAATGTAGACCTGAGCTGAGTTGTAAATGTTTTCAGTCTTAGTTTTACTCTAGACCAATGATTAACTTTTACTGACCATCTTTCTGACCATGTTACTGACTGTGTTACTGACCATGTTACTGACCATGTTTCATCAGTTGTGCAGACATATTTTTATCAAGTTAAAATGTTGCTTGGATTTGGAATCTCTTTCTGGAGGATGACTTAACAATTCTGGTCCATGACTATTTTATCTAGATTGGATTATTGCAATGCAATACATATGATATACCTGCAGGTGCTGTTTGCTGGAAATGTAGTGAAAAATTCAACAGTCAGGTTATATGCAGGGACTTATCATTACTGCAAGCATTGCACTGCTTACCTATTCAGCAGATGATCATCTGTAAGGTACTGCATTTAAGATATGTAGCTGTATGTGACCATGGTCCATTCTATTGAAAAGAGCTTCTTCATAATAACAGACTAGTCAGAGAACACAGATCTGCAAGTGAAGGGCTGCTGGGTATACCGAGAGCTTGTTTCCCCATGGCGGGACTCAGTGCATTTTCCATAATGGCAAAAAAAAAAAGAAAAAATGCCACCAGCCACGAACAACCTCCTTCCATAAAATGTAAAGACCAGGTAATCCACGACGAAACCAACAGTTTGGTTAACGCTTTTATTCACCACACATAAAAAACATGCGTTTTCGTCCTAACCAAAGGACTTCATCAGACAAATACAATAAAATCCATTCGGCTTAAATACTTCCCATAACTACTAATTTGATTTGGAAACCAACGATTTCCTAATTATTAAATTCAAATGAACAAATCACATTGTCTTATTCTTGCATATTAATGTCTTCCTTCCATTTTCCATAATGGCACTGACTCACTGGAATACTGTTTCATTTACTTAGACAATGTATATTCCTTACCGCTTACAGAACAGAGCTAGAAATGAATGTATTTATGCAGCCTTATTGTGAGTATTAGCGTTATTCCAAACAGCAGTGTCCTTTTCAGCTACTGATTTGATGTGTTGGACTTTAACTATCTTATGTGATATAGTCTATACTCTTGTCATTCACTCTCTTACAGTACAAATTATTCATTCAACATGCTTTTGTATACATGGTAAGATTTAAAGTTTGAATTTGCTTCCTTTCCACCTTCATTCAACGGATGTCTTCAGCCTACCCTAACAGACAGCACAATGAGCAAGTTAGATGGTGAGTGAGGTGTTCTCATGAATGCCTGGTATTTTCATCAACTCTGAGAAACAATGAATGGCCTAAAGTGGTATCTGTCTGTTAAATTCACTGTTATGCTGGAGTCCAAAGCTATCTGTTCCGAGGTAATCCTTTCACTTGATCAACAACCCGTACATTTTGTTGGTATGGAAACAAATTTATAAAATAGAATAATGAAGTTATAAATGAATGAAAAACAATTATTAAGTAACAGATTGGACCTCAGTATTTGACACCGTATCAAAAGGAACATGTGCAGGGACAAATCGTATTAAATAGGCAATCATTCTGAACAGTGGCTTAGCGATTTCCTTAGTATCTCATCTGAAATCTGCATCTCAGTGCTGCTGACAAGGATCTCCAGGCCAGGTTTTGCATGCAGCTTCACCAGACAGCATTTTAGAGTAAAAAAAAAAACAAAATTCTTAAGGGACCGAAAAGCAATGAATAAAAGCAATGAAAGCTTTATTTACAGAGCATGTCACAAATCTGAAAAGGATCTAATGCTTCGCAAACCATAACTTATACAGTCAAGGTAAAAATCATGACAGCTACAAAGAAAAGGTTCATTAAAATAGTGTAATCATTTAAACTCTCTGTGAATGTGGTGTAAAGCTGTAGTTCTAATGCTAATTAACCTGCCTTTCTAAAAGAGGATGCTCAAATCTTTATACAAAATATCTATTCTGCACTCTATTGCTGATGTGCAAACATCTTGACAGGTACAAGTTTGTTGCTTAGATGTGTTGCCCAAAAGCATTGAAAAATAAATGCTAATTTGCTTTCTACAGCATGCATGAATGTTAGTCTTATATACATACACATATATATATATATATATATATATATATATATACACACACACACACACACACACACACACACACACACACACACACACACACACACACACACACACACAAATATTTCAGGCATGAGCAATAATGCCCCTCTAGCCTGATAATCTGCCAAAACAGTTACTCCCATAATGTGTCCAGATTGTTTAAAAAATATCTGAACAAGTGCTTGCGTTAATGTAATTTGGTAGTTGTTGCATGCTTCAGCTACTCTCTTCGGGTGTCCTGTCAATGTTAGCACTATTTGTAACAGTGAGGGAGCCATCCTCACCTACTACCATAGTACTGTCAATATTTTGTCATGGTTTCCTGAACCAGGATGAAACAAATAGTAAGAAAAAAAAAATCCTGACTGATATCTAGCCAAAAATCAATCCCAGCTTTTTTGAATGCTGCACTGAATTACTGAGTTCTTCAAACACTGAATGTTAGAAGGACTTACATTCTCAGCAATGCTGTAGTGCTGAGCATCATCAGACAAAGGATTAATAAATGATTTAAGAATCACACGAGCCATGCTGGGTGGCAAACAGCCACTTTTATCACAACTCACCCTATACTCAGCGATTTTTACATGTGAGCAAGTCTATGCATGTATAGCCATTGTCCCAAACCAGTGCAGCAATTGCAATTCAACATACTATCAAAGGGTACAAGACAAATGGAAAGGATGAAAATCAAACCTCTGACCACATCATTAGGGTTACTCAAGTTCCATATTGGACAGTGTGCTCTGGGAAAATATGACTGTGATGT
>NC_056727.1:876715572-876823072 GCF_019279795.1 Protopterus annectens
TCAGTCACCAGATTCTCATAATGTATACTATGAACATTCGGAAGTGATGGATCAGACGTCACTGAGGCAAAACAATTACTGCAATCATATACATAAAAGTTAAACTGCTGATTTTGGAGGTTTATTCTGGCCTTTAACTATAACTTAAAACTTAAAATTGATTATTGCTAACCATTCAGAATTTCAGCACCCACACTCACTCACTCACTCACTCACTCACTCACTCACTCACTCACTCACTCACTCACTCACTCACTCACTCATTTACTCATTATGTCTCTTGCTCACCTACTTGCTCATTTACACACTCAGTCCCTCACTCTGTCAGTCACTCACTCACTCACTCACTCACTCACTCACTCACTCACTCACTCACTCACTCACTCACTCACTTACTCATTATGTCTCTTGCTCAGCTACTTGCTCATTTACACACTCAATCCCTCACTCTAATTGTCAGTCAATCACTTACATTTACTCTTATTCACTCTTTTACTCACTCACTCACTCACTTGCTCATTTACACACTCAATCCCTCACTCTAATTGTCAGTCAATCACTTACATTTACTCTTATTCACTCTTTTACTCACTCACTCCCTCACTCACTCACTCACTCACTCACCTACTGACTCACCTCTACTCCAGCATATGCTATACTTAGTTATCCCAGCCACATCTCTCTTATAGATTCATAGTTTCACAAGTAGTATAAGGCAATGGGTCTGCAGGCCATTTCAAGCCTGGTGAAAACCCCCTATTCAAAATTTCCCTATAGCATCAAGGAGGGCGAGACAAGATAGTCTGGAAGATAATTTGACTTTGCCCATCCAATTATCTAAGTTTACCTTGAAGGTGGCAACAGTGCTACTTTGCTTGGCATGTAGTGGAAGTATGTTCCAGAGGTAAGGCATGTTTTGGGATATGAATCTATCATGCCAATGTGTCTTATTTATCTGCTGATTATCTTATATTTTTTGTTGATAGGGACTGCCTTCTCAATACAACCATTTAAGTTGGAGCAAAGGTCAGAGGCATAGGTAGCAGCTTTAGCAATAGGATCCTTCAAAGGAGGATTACAGCAGAATTTATTTAAGTAATCAAGTAACCCAAAGAAGGTTTGCTTTTTTGAAGTACCTAAACACAGAGTATTTTACAGGGAAGTACCCACCAGTCTTAAGGGAAAAGGTCACTAAATTATGGTCTGATTTAACAAGACATGATGATACTTATGGACTTGTGCAAGAAATGGCCATATTTGTGAAGACTAGATCAAGAATATTGGGACTTCTAGTAGGATGGTTAATGATTAACTGTTTGTGAAACAGAGTTAGCATTTATAATGTCAAGGAAGCTGAGCATGCTAACCATTAGCAGTGTAGGGCAGTCAGTTTATTGATGGATAGTTGAAGTCCCCCAGTAGAAAGGTTTTGGGTTTAATGGGAATTTCAGAAATGTGTTAAGAAAGCTACAATGCTCAGAAGGGAACATAGATGTATCCTATAGCTAGCAGCTATGAAGTGTAATTAGTCTTGTTTAGGGTGATTTGGATTTTTAGGAGTTCACATGTGGTGTCCCAAGGAATTTGTCATGAGGTGTGATCTCCTTGGCAAATACTGATACTCCCCACAATTACCAGTAGGTCTGAAGATGTGACAGGCATTATACACAGGAATACAGGGAGTTTTTCATTGCTCTGAAGCCATGTTTCTGTAACTATCTACTGCATATGTCCTATCTCTTTTTTTCTGTCTCTTTTCTCATCAATAGTTTGATTGATCATTGTAATCTGACACTCAGCAGATAGCATTTATAATGTGAAGGAAGTGCTGGTGTCTCCAAATCCACTCTACACTCACTATTGACTAAGATGCCTAGGTACTTAAATTCCTCCATGTCAGGTACCTACTAATTTCTTGGCTGCAGAGGGTAGTCTAATCTCTTTTTAAGCATGATGTCTGAATTGGATGTACCGATTTTCATCCCAACCACTTTATACTCAGCAATGACATGCCTGCTGAAGATCATAACTTCTGAGTATAACAGGACATTGTCATTTTCAAACAGCAAAGGTGGCACCCTCACATCCCCAAAACTTGGCACTTTTACTACAGCTTGATGTCTTGTCCATTAAATTCACAAGCAGAAGTGGAGACAAGACACACCAGTAATGGAGTCCTAAATACCAATATTAGACATGCTTAATCTTATCATCCTAGAGGAGTACATGTGTCCTTGTGGTACTAATAGCTATTTGTCTGGAGCTTTGTGGTACTGATATAGTTACCCTTGGCAAACAGGTGTGAGAGGACAAGACAGACAAACAACAAACCAGAATGAACCAGGGGTTGTTCAGTTAAGGAATCTGAGAAACAGTCAGGTTATGATGTATGCAGGTAATAAGGCTTAACAAGGAAGGCATTACAGAGAAATAGAATGGTGAAGGAGAGTTAAATGAAGAAAAGCAAGGGCTAGGAGGAGGAGGAGGGGCACTTGGCGGAGGAGGAAGGGCACTGCGGGGAGCAGGAATATCACACTGCATGCTGAGGGCCTAGTTTTTATATGCAGATGAAGATAATCCATAGATGGGATAAAACCTAACAAATACTGAGGAAAGAAGGAAGAAAAGAAACCAGCAGCACTAAAGGTGTAAACAGGGAGAACACTATTCGTTATGGTGGTGCTGCAGGAATGTGGCAGCTTTATGGCTTCAACTATTAGAAAGCTGTCAACAGCTATAGAGTAAGAAAATAGAATGAACTTAGAGAGTTTGTATTTTTGTAGTGAGATGTGAAAAGAACATGATTGGGTTATTGTATGTGGAAAGCTAGACAAAGCCAAAACTGCAACAGGTAGAGAGCTGAAGATGAAAAAGATGTCTACAAACAGAAAATTCCAGATATGTGGAGAGAAATAGTGGATTAGATGAGTGTAAGAGGAACAGCTGGAATAAGTGACAGACAGGATAATAAATGATTAATAGAAAGGGATACAAATAGACATACTGTGTGAGTAATATGCAAGAAGTTACACATGTTTAAGCTAAGAACAAATATAAACATTTGAATTAATATATTTAGATGCAAATATCTACATATCAAGTATTCTAGTCATAGGATTCATGGAGTTACAGTCTATTTTAGTTTAATGACCATAAAAGCCTTGCCAATGCATACCCTCAGGCTGTATCTCCTTTCTCAAAGAGGGGTAAATTTACCTGGGGTAAGTTTGAGGGTACCCATCCAATTATTCAGGTTTAGTTTGAAAGAAGATATTGTATTTTATTGCTTAGCCTGGCAGGGGTAGTTTATTCCACAGAAAAAGAGGCTCTGGGTGATGAATTTATCTATTCGACATTTTTGCTTATCATCTGGTAGAGATTCGGGTCTCTGATTCTATTTGGTTAACCAGAGATCATGGTTATCGGCTTGGAGACTGAAGAAGTAGATGCAGAATAGAGGAGAATCCATTACAGTCTCCTTAGGGACTCCACTGTCTGAAGAGCCACTTGCCACAAGAAGTATGTTTTACTAATTTGCTTTCCATCTTACCTCGTAAAGATTTATGTTTAAGTCATTACATCTGAGTGACGCCTCCATGTGCATCTGCAGTAACCTCCTATGGATGCCTCTAGGCATCAAATATTGCTTGCCCATATTTGCATCAATAATTCCAAAGCCATGCCATGTACAAGGTTTTAAACAATTTCATCTTAAAGCTTACACAGTGGCAAACTCAACTGCATTAATATCTGACCTCTGTCTAGTGTAGGTAAAGAGATATTAGCTGTTGTTTTTTATGATATTAATTTATATAGATATAATTTTCACATTTTTCTAAATATCTCAACAACCAGGTAACACAGGCAGTACTCCTTAGCCTGATATGAAAGCTCTCAGACCGATGAATAAAATGCTGCTGACAGTATATGTATAACTTGAGTGGTTGCTAAGATATAGGAAGTTGTTTACAAACTATTACAAACATAATAGTTACTGTGTGACTTATAAAATTCAGTTTAAGACCTAGAACCTAAATAATTCTACCACTATAAAATTAGTTTGTGCTGAAGGGATTGCCATTTAAATTTCGTTCATAATCCATATGGTTCCAGAGATATGGACATTTGTTTCAAATGTAAGGATATAATCTGATTCTGTCAAAAGGCTTAGGCTCTACCTATTGGAAGTTACAGTGCAAACTTCCTGAACTCCACTGGATGAGTTCTACTTACAGTTCTGGCATGGGGTACGGTATCTCATGCGTTGGCCAAATCGAGGTAATTAAGAGTCAAGCCTAATAAGATTTCTGATGCCATAGTTAATATGACTGATTATGATACAGGTCAGATTCATCAGGTTGATTGGTCTATAATGTCTGTGGTCCATGGCCACTCTTGTGTACCAGGATTTGGAAACATAGCCTGTGGTTCAGTTAAGGTCAAACAATTTGAGGTAAAGTTTGTTGAGACCCTCCTCAATGGTATTTACTAAGCACCCAGGTATGTTGTTAGGTCCATGCAGGAAGTCTTTTTTGGTCTTTGGTAACACCTTAAGAAAATGGCCCTTAGTGACATTAGGGGTATAAGAGATTCTGGAATGAGTGGTACTTGAACAAGAGTTTCAGGGGTGACATTTGCAGTAAACTTGTTTGCTAATATATTTGTTATATCGTATGGGTGGAGCAGATCACCCCAATTAAGGATAAGTTCACAGCAATGTTGATTATTATTTCTCAGTTTTCTAACATAGCTAAAGAAGAACTTGTAGTTATCCTTCACGTCAGAAACTAACCTCCATTGCTTTAATGCTCCTAATACTGTTTTTTAGTTTCTTGGTAATATTTTCTACACTATCATTATTCTGAAAAAATCTAGACTTACTGTACAGTTTAAGGACTATTTTATTTTGCTATAGAGTTTATTAATATTGGTGACCACCAGGGAAATTTGTTTTTAAATGTCCCATTTTATATAGCTCTAGCTGGGATCGTTAGATCTATGCATTTGTCTAAGACAGTATAAAATAAAACTCCTTGATGAAGCTGGTTGCTGTGTTGGCATCTGATGTGGTAATGATATGGGTGAATTTAGAGATTTCCTCCTATAATTGTATGAGATTCACCCTTTTGAAATCCTTAAATATGTTTACATTGATTACAGAGGGGGCAGTGGTTCTGAGACCAAAAGTCATCAGTTTATAGACCAACTTTATTGGAGAAGGAGAGATAAGGGGAGTGGAATAAGTAAAGGCAATATCTGTGAGATTTATCAAATATACAACAACACAGACATGATCGTTTTAGTCACATGGCTGATCAAAGCAAAACATAAAAGCATTAGGAGCTGCTTCACTGGAAGTATTTATAATAACAATCTGGATAATTTTAAAATGGGTGGATTTTATTTCTTAACTCTCATAGATGAGCAGTATGAAATTATGGTTTTCTCACCTGAATGTTAATGAAATGGAGGTGTTAATAGTAAATAGTATGACAGGTATCTCATCAGACAATGATACTGCTAGACATCTCAGACAAGATGGCCAGTGAGTTCTGTTTTTTTCTAAATAGGCCGAGAGGAGTGGCCCACTTGGTGTGAACAACCTTAGACACGCTACCCAGAGGGACATGAAGAAGGATATGATTGGGCCTGCTATATGTGTGAATGTTGCAGAAAAGACACTAGTCTTGAGTGGTATTTTGTCATTATGCAGAATGATGCTGAGATTCAAAGATAAGATAATTGGCTTTAATAATTGACTATGTAGTTGTCATTCCTGGGGAATAATATCCTTTCTTTTACTCCTTATGCTCTTCCCTACCTTGAGAAAACATAAAAAAAACTCAGTTTCTTCTGTATTAGGACCAAATCACAGCCCATTAACATCAACCTTCTGCATCAATGCGTGTTCAGCCTTATTTCTCTATTTGATTTCCATGTTTTTATCAAGATGGTAACCCCTGCATCCCTCTGCTTTGGGCACTATCCCTTTTTAACTGTGGTGTGTCCTTTCCACCTAAGCTTTTACAGTGCCCTGCTCTACAGTTTTGACTCTTATAATATGACTGGTGCTGTGCCATCTATTGCATTCTTTGGCCAGTTTGTTTAAAACAATCTATATTCTGTGACAACAACTTCACATTAGCTCTTCTCCTTCTCCTCATGTATACCCATTTACTGATCCAGGGATTATCCACCCCCAAGTAACTTCCCATTTACTAACGTAGGGAGTATCCTCCCTCCCGCACAAGTAACTTGCAGCCAGTCTACCAGAGCTAGGACTAGGACTCATGGACACAGACAATCCCAGTGCTTCAAATGCCAATCCAAAGTCTAACTTGCATGCTTTGTGTTACCTTACTCAGATAGCCAGTTTACATCATACAGCCACTTTGCATCACATAATCCCTAATACTGAGCTTCTCTAGTTCCCCTTTCTTTCTGACAATCCATTAATTACCCCACATGCCTCCATTTATAAAGCTTTCTTTTCTGTCTGCCCTTATTTCACTTTCTGTATTCCTATGTACTTATCTTGTTCACCAGCTTATATCCATTATTTAAGAATTTCTTTTTCCTACTCTTCCACTTCATGATCATCACTTTTAACCATCTCCATGACCAGTAAACTGCTCTCCTAGCAAGTGTTTTAATTCCTCTCTTTATCTTGGCATTATTGGATGCCAAAAGATAAAAACAAATGTTAGTATTGTCATTGTCATCTTATTGATTTTACCCTGCTTTTATACTTCTCCACTATTAGTCAAACAGGAGGGGGGTATGGCCTTCCTATGCCAAGGTAGGAAGAGATGCACACTTTCACATTCTCACAATGCTCAGCTAGAGCATGCTGTATTTTTGGCTGAGTCCTGCATATAAAATATATTTCTAAGCCTTCACCTAGAGTGTAATTCTGTAGAACTAGACCAACTGGTTACACCAAGGATGTCAGCTCAGCCACTGACCACTGTCCACCTTTCCTTACAGACATCTCCTCCAGTACACACTCTACTGACCATGGTTCTCCCCCTTCCTTACAAGCTTCTCCTCAAGAACAACTAATCAACTCCAAATCATCTTGGATGTTGTCATGGCTCTATCTGTGTACATCATTAAGTAAGCTTGCTTTTAACTTGGTAATTGTCTCCACACTCCTTTTCCATGCTAAGGAACTTGCCTCCTATTCCCATACACTTGAGGCTTTAAGCCCTTCCACACTCCTGGTATTGAAATACTACAGTTTTCTTATTCTACTCATCAACATTTAGATAGTTGTTTGCGTTGTTATACCATTCTACCATTTTGGCTTCATCACCCCCTTGCTAGTCAGAACCCTTTATATTCTTGTTTTGTATAACTCGCTACTACTCCCTTTACATTCTTGTTTTGTGTAACTCTCTACTACTCCCTTTACATTCTTGTTTTGTATAACTCTCTACTACTCCCTTTACATTCTTGTTTTGTATAACTCTCTACTACTTATCTCCACTTAGTAAAGACATTCTGCTTTATAACACACTATCACTCCTTCCTAAGCCTCTCAGCAGAGACAATTCTTTAACCCTGCATAAAATTTACAATTTCGCCTATTATATGCACTATGCAAAATGACTATGGCACAGACAATACTGTGGCTCAACTATCAGCAATGCTCCTCCATACCTCAATTTATACTTCATATTCTTTTTTCATTGCTTGTTATTTAACTATGCAATTCAAAAACATAGTACTAATAATGTTTGCATTAATGAAGCAGTTTTATTAATAATCTTCTGCCCCTTAGCCCTTCTCCCTATCCCATCTTTCAGAACAACCTTTCAGTTTACATGTTTCTCTTGGGTACATAAAATATTATCACATGCTATTTATATAAATATAATTCTATTTAGTCATAATCATGGAATATTTTGTTAATTTCCACACATAAATAACAATTATTAATTTTCCAAAGGTATGTAAAATTATACAGTTTTTCAGCACTTTTTGGTGCACAATTATTGACCAAAGCTATACGAAACAAAATAATTACAGAATGCATTACATCTATACTGCATATTTCAATGTGTCAATTAATTATGCAATATTAATTATGCATGTTGTTAATACTGCATATTTAATTGAAATATTGAAATATGTCAAAAGTAGTGTAAAGGACATGTGAAAACAAGTATTACAATTCTTGCCCCTGAAAATGTGTTCCATTAAAGGAAATTAATCTAACCTACTGCAAGTAAAACCGTATGCAAACACATTCACAGGCATGCAGACAAATGTACACGTTAAAATGCATGCACTCATTCAGACATAAATACACACACACGTGCGCACACACACATTTTCAGAAGCAAATGCAACCCGCACTTGAACATGTACATTTGCTGGGTCGAAAGCTACCTTGTCGCTTAAGCCAAAATCTGATCCCCACTTGAACAGATGTGCCATGAATATAAAGACTTTTGTACAAGGAATTGTGCAGAGCTACATACCCCATTATGTTTGGATTCACTTGGACCTCAAGACTGAAACTCAAGGGAGCATAAGAATCTGAACCCCCAAAGTATAAGATTAGCACAGGTTCTGAAAGTTTTAAAAGATATCTTGTTTACTGAAGTGTTAGTAACATTGACTGGTTACTCTGGAAAAGAATATCACTGTCACATTTGAAGTGTGGGGACTGTTTCTGTTGACTGTTGTGGGTTTTCAGGTGAGATTTTCAAATACAAATTTATGCATAAACAAATTTTAAGTGCTAGTATTTTGTGACACCTCATATGATTTTTGATGGACCCTGCTATGATTATAAAAAAAGAGACACTGTGAGGTATGCAGATAAGCAGAACTTGAACAGCTGTAATTTCATTACTTAAATAAGCATCGCTTTGTATACAGTATGTGCTAACCCTTATCACTAAGTATAATGCCCCTTTTTATATGTGCCTGACCAAGCATATGCAGTAACTGGAGCATCCACAGAGGTTCCTCACGGAAGGAATACATGGTGTCAACATGTCCTGTACCAACTGTCTGAAAGCTTTATCCTTATAATCTGTCTCCTGCAGACTACTGAGAGGTGACCTATGCCTGGACTTAAAAGCATCCTCTGATACAGCCCTTATAGATCTGTTGTGCATCTAAAAAACAAATGGCATAAGAAACAGCTCTGGGGACCTAAACCTTGTCTGCAATATAGATAAGACATGTTGGAAGGACAGGTATGTGTCTCAGAGACTATCCCTTGTCTGGAACAAGTTTCCCACCATGTGAAGCAAAGTACTTCTCTGCACTTATTCAAGCATAACTTGGATCAGTGAATGGGAAAATGTAAATTTACCCCTGGTCTGCCACCCATGTCCATATTGGAAAAAGGAAGTTTGTAAATGCTCAATCACCCATACTCAGGATATATCCCCCAGTAAAATGAGTGACATCAAAACCTGTTAAATGTATTTAGGAAACATGGCTAAGCTGAAAAAGACCCTTTAGGGCCATTAGCCTAGCAATTACCTATGAATCTATGTCTCCTACTTATTAATCATAGTTGGTTGACAATGCTGACAATCTGTAGTACTTAGCATTATGTAGATACATCATTTACAAAAGTGGTAAAGTATTCTATGACTTCCGTAATGATCCAGAACAATGTTTCAAAAGTTTAAGTCTTTATTTAAGAGTAAGGGGCTTTCATTCACTATGACCTTTTATGTTATCCATTGATCGATTAAATGAACAGCTTTAGATTATAACATAAGTTTAATATATGCAAATTATGTTATTTGAAACATATCTAGAAGCAATATGGAACTATCTGAATAAAAGAATAATATTGCTTAAGAAATGTATGCTTTTATGACAGTAATTTAACTTAATTAAGACTTAGTATGATGTAATTTTCCCTCACCACAGTCATAATCTGCAGCCTGCAGGAAAGCCCTAATGAAATAGTTAGCCACTAAATATTTCATCAGTTAAAATGCGCATTTGGAACAGATAAAATTCAATTAGAGTGACATATTGTAAAGCCAAGGGACAACTGGAGCAGAAAACAATCCCATGAGATATGGGAGACCTTAATGAGCACAGTTTAGAGCACACATTCAGAAAATAAATGGAGCAGTCCATAAATAAAAATGTTTTAGTTTTTTTTTTTATTTTGTTAAATAAGGCATTAACTATAAATATGTGAATAATTAAGAACACTTATGAACATATGTACAAAATACACTTTGGACAATGATACATTCCCACAAAAGTATTATAGCTTCAAAAATAAATTAAAAACAAAACTGAACAAGAATAAGAAAATCAACTGTTACTGATGTTAAATGGATACATGTATATAAATCCGTCAAATTAAACATAACGCAAATGAGCACATATGAAGCTGATGTCAACATTTAGCTTCTGCTTCAACTACAGGAAATTAGGATGTGTGGACCAGACTTCCATCAACCGCATAACAGCTGCTGATGATATAGATTGAATAAGTACAGTCCTGAGTATCCAGCAATAAAGAGAAATGCAGCCTAAGGTCTCTTCAATAGAGCTTCACACAGCAAAAGACTTAGAGACAATCTGACCGTGTCACTGTTTCTGCATTTCATCATTGTTAGGCAGTAAGGCTGCAATACCAGGGACATCACAGTCTCTGATCTCTGATACTCCATTTCAGCTTAACAGATTTGTTTTGCTGACCCCAAAACATAATGGCATAAATTAGAATTTACCTTACTGCTGACAGTTTTTAGTGATTGTTGTCAGACACCTACATGTTTTTTATGTTTTTCTGCAGCATAGGCTCATTATATAAAGTTAAAATGCCCCAAGAGAAATGGTACTCAAAGTTCATTACATGAACTGCATTTATCACTTTTGATGAATCCATAAAAATTAAAATAATTTCTTAATACCTTGGCTTATTCGTTTTGTGGGACTTCACATGATTTGTTATACAGTGAAATATGCAACGTCCAACAAAAATATTTATTATATATGTAAACGCATCATTTTTCATTAAAAATGTCCATTATCCATTTTTTTTTGCATACATTTATGTAACTACCAAGGACAGGCATTAGAGAAGTGAAAATAGTCTTTTTGGAAAACTATATATTATTGACGTTATTTTTACATTTTGTATATAGTTAACTGTTTAATGGCAGACCATTAAAACGTGGCATATTTTAATAAGAAATTATACATTTTGATATGCAAACAACAAATTGAAGTTTTTCCTAGAAAGGCTAGTAATCTGAAGCACTGAGGAATCACTTTTGTATGATTGCATGCTAACAGAGTTGAATTAATTCATGTCATATCTTTCAACTGTTACTAAATTTGTAGGAAGGCTCTGATTTTGCCTTTTGTTTTTGCCCTTGTCCCTCATACAGTTTCACTGAGGACTGCAGTTAGTCAATAATGCCAGGCATTAGAATTTCATACAGCTTAATGTATAGAAAATGCATGTTCATGCAAAACCTGTCTTTCTAGTAATTTAAGTGAATTAGAGTAATGTTCTAAAATTGTCCCTTATTTTTGGCCTTTTGTCATCTCATTATTTGTGTCCTTCTCCCTAATTCTTGAGTAAAGGGATTGAGAGCTATGATTCATATGATGAACTTTCAGTCATCAGATTCTCATAATGTATACTGAGAACTTTCTGTATGGATCAGAAGTCACTGTTACAAACCAGTTGCTTCTGTCGTATATCTGAAAAGTTAAATTATTTATTTTGATGGTTAGATCTTGACATTAACAGCAAGCTGCATGATTGCTGCTACTGAATCAGATTTTCAGTATCCTCATTCACTTAGTTATTCCACTTGCAGGTCTGTGCTTTTCACTGACCAGTTTTGTCAAAACTTTACCCACTAACCAGTTTTCTTCAGATAAGCAAGAATATTCCTTTCTGCTAAGATAACTCATTTACTATTAGTATCTCCAGTTCATTGCCACTTAGATAAGAATACAGTAATTCTATATGCCTCCCCTATCCAACTTAGAAAATAAAATTCTCCTTTTTAAAGTTATGTAGGTTGTTTTTAAATGTTTCCAGTGAAGCAGCTTCTAGTGTTGTTGAGTTTTGTTTGATCAGCCATGTAACTAATAATATGCTTTTTGTGTTGTTTTATAATTGTTTATTAATGTACAATACTCAATATATAGTTATTATTTACACCTAAACTATACTAATTCAAATGTACACATTTGCTTTAGTTTAAAAATGTTTACCTTCCAGCTTATCACTCACCTGTGTCTGCTTGTTTATCTTCCTGTTAACCATTTACCTGTACCCTTCAGATTCCCTTAAGATTTTTACTTTCTAGCATTTAACCACAAGCTGTTCCTCTTTCATTCATCTAATCCACTATTTATTTCAACATATCTAGGATTTTCTGCTTGTAGCAATCTATCTGATGTTGTTAATCTTCATTCAGTGATTACTGATGGATAATCGGTTCTGTCCTCGGAACCAAGCCGGCCATATGCCAAGCTTGCATCAGCCAAAAATTCTCGAGCTAAGATGTTACCCAAAATGCCCCTCTCCCTGTTACCTCAGATCTCATTTGCCACATTGCCTAACAGCCGTGTCAAGTCACTTCTCTTGAGCTAAGTATATTTGTTCAATATTTTATCAGATATTTCAACAATTTACCCAGTTTTATTAATAGCTAAGTCTTTATCTTACCCTATCGCATTATTTTTCAGTATTTTAAAATATTTCTTACCTTTTTAGGCAACCTTGTTACCATCGCTGGTAATCTCTTCTTCCTTACGCTCTTGGCTAGCCTCTCTCATACCATTGTTGGTAATTTCTTCTTCTTTCTTTCTTCTTTGAATAACAATGTCTGACAAAAAAAGGAAGTCCTGGTTTTTAAAAGGTGTTTAGACACACATGTTTTGTGTGTTTACTGTTTGAGTGTCTCCCTCCTCACTGTTGACCTTCCATGTGGGATATGTAAGAATTTTCTACTCATACCTTGAATGAGAGGAAAAATAAGTGATTTTACATGGCCTCCTAAAAACTTCCTTCGGCGAGGCTATCTCTGGGCTGGAGGTTTCATTGCCTCCTTTGAAGCTCCACAAAAAAAAAAAAAAAGTCATGCTGAGATGTCCTTGAGGTCTCTTCCATCATCTCCTGCTGGAAACCCTAGGAACTGAGACTAAAAAGTTAAAACTGACAGAACCATTGGAATTGACATCCATACCCTTTTTGGCTCCGAAGCACTCAGTGCGGACCCCTTCGGCACTGAAGTCCTCTGTGAAGACATATTCAGCACCATCTCTGGAATTGGTGCAGACCTCTTTGGCACCCATCATGGTGCAGACTTCTTCGGCACCTATCATGATGCAGACCTCTTCCACACCGACCAATGGTGTAGACCCCTTCAGCATCAGCCTTGGTGCAGACCGTTTTGGAACCAATGTTCTTTCTGGTTCAGACCACTTTGGCACCAACGGTTTTACCAGTGCAGATATTTTTGGCATTGACCTCGGGGTGCAAGCACCTTCGGCAATGATTCTTTCCATGCAGACAACCTCTTCGGCACTGACAACCTTGTTCTCGGTGCAGACACCTTCAGTATCATCATTGATGGTGCAGACCTCATTGGCACCAGAGTTTTTGGTGCACACTACAGCTACAGCACCATTATCTTCGGTGCATATGTCATTCATTCAAGTAGGATCAGGACAATCTATGCAAAAAGTCTCTCTGAGAAGATATTGTGTACCTTGTCAATCAACTGCTTGTGGCCAGAGGAATTTCTACCTCCAGGACATCTCTCCCCTTTGGAAGTTATCATTTCTCGCTACAGATTCTAACCTATTCTCCTGCATGTCCCACTGATCATTTCTCAGGACAGTAGCTGTGCTGTTGGTGTGCCTCCGCTTCACAGGCCTCTTGAGACTCCAGAACAGAGGGCTGGTTCATCGAGGCAGGGTGCGCCCCCAGTTCTGAGGTTGTCTTGCTTGTTTCTGGGCTCCCATCCCTCCTCAGGTGGGCCAGCCTTCCGGGTCATGGAGAGGCCCTTGCCTCAGTAGGCAAGTCTATACTCTCGGAATATATCTCCTCCTCTGGGCCGCAATTGACAAAAGCTACTCCTGTTGGACACTGGGCATGGGAGTCTCAGGACACCCTCCCATAGGAGACCCCTTCTACATTGCCCTCTCCAGAACCTCCCACCGAGGAAGTACATCATAAAAGCACATGCAAGAGAAAGCATGTGGACTCTCAGGTAGAATCCTTGATGGAAGACACAGATTTTGATGATGGGGAAGGGTCCCCACAGTCACCCTCTGATGAGGTGTCCCTTGGTGACATCCTTGATATCCTGAAACAGAGAAGTGATTGAAAGTCCTCCAACCCTTCCTCAGAGGAGTCTGTGTTCCTGCAGGCTTTCTGTGCCTGCCCCCCCCCACCTCCTGGGTTACTCCACCTGCCGATGAGCTCGTCCGGCTCATCATGCAGCATGCATGGAAGGCCCCTGACACCATTGAAGCTATTCCCCAGAGGCTGGATAAAATCTTATCTCCCCCTGAGAGTGATCCGCACTGGTCTAAAGGTCTCCCAGTAGATGCCATGGTGGTGGCAACTGCAACTAAAAAGGAACTGGCAGAAGAGAGCCAGACTGTCCATCCACCCAACAAGGAGTCCCAGGCGGTGGATAGACTAGGGAAGCATGTTTTCGCAGCATCGACCTTTACAGTCAGGTCCTTGGACTTTTTGGCACATTTCACCAGGCTTCAAAGGGACTTTATAACTGAGCTCTCTGAATCTTTGGCTGGAGCTGTCACTGATGAGGTCCGTGACAAAGTGTCCTCACAGTTAGCCACCCTTGAATCCATCTCCAACTCCTCCATACACCTGATTTCTCATGCCACGGAAGGAGAAGCTAGACTGGCGGGTGCAGGCATAGTCATGAGATGGCATGCCTGGATGCGCCTTTGTGACTTTGCGGACCCCTTCAAGGCTTCCTTACTGAATGCTCCCATTGAAACCTCTTCTTTGTTTGGACCCAAAGTAAAAGACACACTGGCTAGATACGAACAATATGATAAGACCCTATTTGCTGTTGTGTGTCCGTTTCTCCTCCCCTCAGAGATTCTGTTCCAAAAATCAGAGGAGTGGAAAGATGTGGCATAAGAAATCACAGGGCCCTTTCTGTGATGCATGTGCCAAGTTCTCCCCCAGGGACAGAGGGGTAAATTCCAATGGAAGACACCCCTTTCAGAGCAGGGGAGGTCCACGAGACCAGGGTTCCAGGGATTCTTTCTCTGGTCAACCCTATCAGCACTCCTGAAGGGCGGCTCAGCTGTTTACCTCTGGAAGCAGTTGAGGGGTGCTTCTCCTTGTACCCTTCTGCCTGGCAAATCATAACCACAGATTCTTGGGTACAATGGATAATCACCAGAGGCCATCACATCACACCCCTTCAATCTTTGTCCTGTCCCTCTCAGAAACTAAAGGGAAGAAGCAGCACTACAGATATCAAAGCTGCTACAAAAAAAAAAAAAAAAAAAAGAAGCCATCAGACAAGACTCTTTTTAGTGCCAAAAAAGACCGGGGACTGGAGGCCAATTCTGGATCTCAGTCTGTTAAACAAATTTGTAAAGGTACAGAAATTCCAGATGGTCATGGTACAGTCTATCCATCCACTGTTGGAAAAAGATGATTAGATGTGCTCTATAGATCTTCAAGATGCGTATTACCACATAAAAATGGGCAAACCATTGAAAAGATTTCTTCATTTCCATGTGGGAACCAGTCATTACCAATTTTGAGGACTGCCTTTTGGACTCTCTACAACCCCAGAGTGTTCACCAAGTGCATGGCAGTTGTCACAGCCCACCTGAGACTTCAAGGATTCCAGGTGTTTCCGTATCTAGATGACTGTCTCATTACCACCCCCCACCCACCATCTACTGGAAGAAGCCCTGGCATACTCTCTTCACACAGCACAAAGCCTAGGCATTTCCATAAACTGGCAGAAGTCCTATCTTACCCCTTCTCAGTCTCTAGAGTTTATTGGGTTTTTTTCTAGACACAAGAAAGTACACAGACTCAAAGGTGCAAACAGGATTTAATCTGGTGGATGTCACAGAACTCTCTACAGTGGTCTCGTCCCTTCACCCCCCCCATCAGCCCAAGACTACAGTGACCATGAATGCCTCCCTGATGGGGTGGGGGGGCTGTTTCAGGGAAAGATATTCCAAGGCACTTGGTCAGAACTAGAGGTCCATCTGCATATCAATGTCCTAGAACTGAGGGCAATGCTTCTAGCATTGGAAGCATTCCATTCCATCTTTCCATCAGGGACTATTGCGATACAGTCAGACAACATGTTAGTAGTCTGGTACATCAACAAACAAGGCGGAACCAAATCATACCCACTATGTCAGGAGGCCATGAGGATATGGCATTTGGTGATAGCTACCAACCACTTTCTGATAGCAATGCACATTCCCGGGAGCTCCAATGTGATAGCAGACAAACTGAGCAGGTCCATTTTCCAACCTCACGAGTGATCCCTCAATCCTCTAATGGCGGCGGGGATTTTTAACCGTTGGAGCTATCCTTGCTGTAATGTCTTTCCTTCCCCAACCAACCATAAATGCAGCAACTACCTCACCCTGAACTCCCTTCGGGGACAGTCACCCAGGGATGCTCTAGTCCGTGATTGGCTCTAGGGTCTACTTTATGCATTTCCTCCTCTCTCCCATCATTCCCCAATTTCTGAAGAAAGCCCGCCAGTTGAAGAGCAAAGTAATCCTCATTGCTCCATATTGGCCTCAACAAATCTGGGTTCCCTTTCTATGGCCTCATCTGCTAGATCAACCGCGGATTCTGAATCCAACACCAAAGTTGATCTCTCTTCTGCAGAACCTTATTCACCCCAACTTCACTAGCCTGCAGCTCACAGCTTGGCTTCTACACTTCCTGTGATTGCCAGGCAGCATTACCTTTCTTCCTCAGTGCATGACATATTTATTGTCTCTCATAAATCTTCCACCAGACTAACATATCTCAGCAAGTGGAAAAGATTTACCATATGGTTAAAAGAAAAACATATGGATCCTTTCTCAGCTCCTGTTTCTCTAGTATTGGAGTTCATTTGGCTGCTATATCTAATTTTCACAACGGTTACCAAGATTCCTCACTCATGTCACACAAGCTGTACAAAACATTCTTAAAAGGTGTGATTCATTTGAAAACTCCCCATTTAGAGAACCAACGCAGCCTTGAGACCTGTCATTAGTGTTACAAACCCTGACAGCACCTCCATTTGAACCAGCATCCTCTTGCAACCTCAAGTTTCTAACATGGAAGACTTTGTTCTAGTCACCATTACTTTTGCCAAACGTATTTCTGAAATCCAGTTCTTGTGCATCAAATGCCCCTATTTGGTTTTCCATAAAGACAGGGTATCACTTGAGAACTAATCCATCCTTTCTGCCTAAAGTGATTTCTGAACTGTCTATAAACCAAACAACTGACCTGCCAGTTTTCTTCCCCTATCATTCAAACAGAGGAAAGTATTGCCTACATACCTAGACATTCACAGACAAATCCGTTTTTATTTGGACAGAACGAGACCTTCTCGCAAATCAGATCAATTATTTCTAGCCTTTTCTGGACCTAGATTAGGATGTCCTGTTTCTAAGGTCACATTGGCTAAATGGTTGAAAGACTGTGTAACATTTATTTACAAAAAGCACAACATCCCTTTAACTCGAACTGTAAGGTCCCATTCTACAAGATCAGTAGCAACCTCTGCTGCCTTTCATGCTAGAGCAGGAGTGTCCAACCAGCGGCCCGTGGGCCGCATGCGGCCCTCAGAGCTCTTCCATGCGGCCCACAACCATTAAATTGAAATGTAATTGAAATTTAACTTTTTTTCCGTGTGTTTACACGTCCGCGTACTTCAGCTGTTCTGTGCATGCGGCAACTTTCTTTTTCACATTTTTTTCTAGCGTCTTTCCGCTGGTATCGCATCTTCAAAACACTGTTCGGTCATTTTTCACATTTGCGGTAAACAGCTGAAGGAAGGAGTGAGATTGCGGCGAAGAAGGAGGATTTATTTTATTACACAGTGACTACATCTCCAGCAGTAAAAGGTAAGCTAAGCTAAGTTTTTTGGTTGTATGGTTTGGAATGGTTTCCATTGTTTCTCGGCATAATTGATAGAACTAGAGCTGGTTGTGAAGGTTTACTGTACATTGGCAAGATTGGTAACATGATTAAGCCATGCAGGTAAGATTCAAAACCGCTATTAATATATTTGGAAGAAGAATGGTATTTGAGTCGTTAATCAAGCGGGACAGTATACTGATTTTTTTAAAGAAATTATTTTGTAGAAAATATATTGTAGAGTCAGACTGTACAGGCAGTCAAACTGCTGCTGTCTAGTGGGGGGGTGCAAATGCCAAGGTATTTGAGTCGTTAATCAAGCGGGACAATATACTGATTTTTGTAAAGAAATTATTTTGTAGAAAATGTATTGTAGAGTCAGACTGTACAGGCAGTCAAACTGCTGCTGTCTAGTGGGGGGTGCAAATGCCAAGGTATTTGAGTCGTTAATCAAGCGGGACAATATACTTATTTTTGTAAAGAAATTATTTTGTAGAAAATGTATTGTAGAGTCGGACTGTACAGGCAGTCAAACTGCTGCTGTCTAGTGGGGAGTGCAAATGCCAAGGTATTTGAGTCGTTAATCAAGCGGGACAATATACTGATTTTTGTAAATAAATTATTTTGTAGAAAATGTATTGTAGAGTCGGACTGTACAGGCAGTCAAACTGCTGCTGTCTAGTGGGGGGTGCAAATGCCAACAATGTAAGACAATCACAGTAATTTATGGGAATAATCCAAAATGAAAGCTGTAATTTTGTCTCTTGAGTTCAGTGGTGTAATACACACTGTAACTGCTTTGGACTGCTGAGTGCTAACTGGACAGCCCTCCTTGGTAATTTGACATTATGCAATCTTTTCCTTGTTGAGGATCTTGTATGTAACCAAAGTTAGCTTGTTTGCATATTTGCATCATCTGCTGCCAGAGGAATGTTCAAGCAAATAACAAGAGTATGAGTGAAGTGCTAGTCATGGCTACACTACAGAATACTTCCTGCTTGCAGACTCCATCCTAGAGTTGTTAAAACCGGAAGATTAGAGAGAGCATGCATCTGAAATCTTTGGACTTCTGGAATTGGTCCAGTAAGGAAGGGATCTGAAAGCAAGAGTAAACAATTTTGAAGGCACAGCTAAATGAAATGCTAGTGTAGGATACAAAAACACTCCACACGCTAAGGAAGCAAATCAAGCCAAACTTTCATTACTTTAGAATAGATTCCAGAATGATTAAGAGTTATATATAATGCATTCATTATACACAGATTGTGATTTTAAGCTTTATGTGCTAATTATGTCAATTGGGGGACTGTGATGTCTATATCTTTTCGTCAGAAGTTAACACATTAGGTTTGCGGGGATGCCGCGTGTCACATTTGACATCTTTGCTAAGGCCATGAGATGACTGAAACACTGTTTTAGTTTTTAGCTGTAATGTCCTTTTAGCAGCGACAAAAGTACGTCGGCAGTCCTAATTAGTAATGTTGTTTGCTGTTTATTCTGGTCTTGCATTACTGTGCTTTAGAAATTTTGATGTGCTCTACATAGTTTTGCAAACATAGTAGAGCTGTGTTTTCAGTGTAGACACGTCTACTACAAATCGTTGTCATTTATGGACAGTAGTCTTCCCAGTTCATTTGAGTTGTATTTTGTACAATTCCATTACTAATTGCAGAATACTGGGTAATTGTGAAACGTGAGTTTTGTTTCTATATGTCGTCGGACATCAGAATTAGTCTCATTTTGTAATGAACATTTTTTTTTGTTATATTTCTTCTTCCCCAAGTAGAATGTATGCTGTGTAGATCAGTAATACTATTCATTCTCTCCCAAAATGTACATCTCACCAGCTGATTTTCACTGGCTATTTCTTTCACGTTTTTTGTCTTTACAAAACAGTCATCATCATTTTCCTGAGTCTGTATTTAGTGGGACATTATATTTTGCCCATGTTTAAATGCATGTGCTCTTCATTTTTGCCCTTAGTGTGATTTGTAAGCAGGTATTGCCTCCCTTTATCCCCTCTTGTATTTTATAGATAAGTCTATTACAGTGAAAGTGAGGGGTTAACAAAACAGAAATTGCATTGTGTCTTATTCTGTTTTTTTTAATTGATACCAGCAGGTAACTTTAGGTACGGTCATGATTTGGTGAAGCATGATGTATGCATGTATATATTTATGCATTTATTTGAAAACTAGGTGAATGGCTTGGCACTAAGATCCTTTCATTCATGACTCTGGTTGTGGACAAAACAAATGTTGGACTAAAAAATAGATATTTCAACAATTGTATGAGTTTCTTTAACCGGGCAGCATATGGCATCTGTTTGACCCCTTTGATCCTCTTGGTGAGGTACTTTTGGGGTCTTTCCAGTTGCTGCAGGTGTCTGGTAAAGTACATCCCAAAAGGGGCATTGTACTCAATTATGGGCCTGGTGAGGGTAAGATGCTACTCAAGGTCAGGGTCATACCGGCCTGGTCTACATGCTCAGAGAGCTCCTTTATGTCTCTTTTCATGTAGTCCAGGGAGGTACGTCTCAGGTCATTCACACCAGTATGGACAATGACTGAGTCATATTTGTACTTGCCTTGCAGTGACCTGAGTGCTTGTGTTATGTGGTGGATCCTAGCGCCCGACAGGCTGCTCAAGGTGAGTGGGACGTCAGTGTGCCTGACGATAGAGAATTACCTGTAGTTGTTGTTGGAGACCTTTTTTTTTTTTTTTTGCTCTTCAGTTTATGTGGGAGACCTTTTTTTTTTTTTTTTGGTCCTCACTTGCCGTTTGCCCCCAGACCATTTCTGTTGCCTCAATGCGGCCCTTGCAATTGAAAAGGTTGGACACCCCTGTGCTAGAGCTTCTCTAAATAACAGCTGTGCAGCTGCAACTTGGGCCAGACCTCATATTTTCATCACTCATTACTCATTATAAATTGGTTTGGCTTCTAGAGGAAGAGCTTCATTTGGTTCAGTGGTGCTCAGGGATGTCCTTCCATGAGGGCCTCCCAGAAATAAAGGTAGCTGGGGACTCTATCCCATCAGTAATCACTGAACGAAGATTAACAACATCAGATTAAGAAGATTTGTCTTACCATAATGTCCCATCTGTGTTGCTGATCTTCATTCAGTCGTTACTACCCACCCTCCTTCCCCCTTCTGAAGGTTTCTGGTGGATCTCATTGTCCTATAACAGCAGGTCATTTTGACCAGAGGTAACCTTTGCTTCTTTCTACAACTTGCAAACTTGATCTGAGATAACAGGGAGAGGGGCATCTTAGCTCGAGTGTTTTTGGCTGATGCAAGCTTGGCATATAGCCGGCTCAGTTCTCAGGACGGAACCGATTACCCATCAGTAATGACTGAATGAAGATCAACAACACAGATGGAAAGTTATAGTAAGACATAACTTCTTTATTTCTTCCCACATTCATTAAATTCCAAAACTGTTTTATATTCTTTATCTTTGTCTTTTCACCCATTGCATTTCTGCTCTTTGTCTGCCCTTCCACATGCATCAATGTAATTGTATTCTACTAAGGCTAAGCTTCTTTTTCACATTTTAATACAAAAATACAAAGCTCAAACTTCATTCTATTTTCCTACTATGTATTTTCAGATTTCTAATACTTCACATTTTTCTGCAACTCCAACATATATGAATATTATTCATTCTCTTTATTCCATACCTTCAGTACTACACATACTCTATGATTCCTTTCTTCCTTCCTCAATGTTTGTGGAGTTTTATCCCATTTATTGTTTATCCCCAACATCATACCAAAAACAGACCTTCCACATGAAGTGCTCTCCATAGTCCCAGAGCTCTCGTTAGCACCCCTCCTTTTCCTGTTCCTTGCTGTTATTCATTCAAATATCCTTCAGCATTTCATCCCTTTCTCTCATTAGTTATACATCAAATCCTTGTATATTCAGCACCTGTCTTTTCTCTTTCCTTTTCAGCTATCTCAAGGCAATTTCCCTTTCTCTCTGTCTCTTACTTTGCACCTCAATACCCATGTACTGCTACGCTTTATTATCTTTGCTTATATCTAAACTACTGTATGTCCCCATTTAAATTTAAGCTCTTTATTCAGATCATCAGATTGCTTAACACTTCCCTTCCCTCCGATAAGAGATCTTTATTGCTTTTGCTTCCATTCTTATCCCAGTTTCCACTTTGGTGTGCCCTCCCTTTTAATTTTAAGTCTTCATTAAACAGCTTTTCATGGTCTGTCCAGTTCCTCTGATTTTCCAGTCCTCTATAAATATTTATGTACATATCCATATCTTTTTCCTGTGTCTCTTTTGCCAGTGCAATTAAGCTAGATCACCTATGCCAACAGTTTGCAGCACATTTTTTAATTTTTTTAAGATTTTTTTTATTAATTTAACATATTTACAATATATACACAGAAAGGAAGAAATTCAACATCACATATTGTTATACAATGATAGGATTACATTGAATCATCAAGGCAATCCTCTATAATTAATAATATAATTAATAATATATTTAATTAATATATTTAATTATTTTATTTAGTTTTAAAATGATAGATAAATAAATTATAAAACAAACAAAAAATATTTACATAGTTCCACAGCTGATCAATACATCAAAGTTATATATCAACAATGAATATTTTTCAAGCAAGTCTTTAAATTTAAGCCAATGTTTATATGAATATGTAATATTAGAAGTTCTCATCTTTATAGTATGCAGTTCTCTACTGCAAACAATTTTGGCCCAACTAATAAATTCAACACTAGAGGGCAAACTTTACTTTTCCAGTTTTTAGTAATTACTTTTCTGGATATAGCAAGAATAGCCTTAAGAAGAGGCACTTGGGTGGCCACGGTGGTGCAGCGGTTAGCGTTGCCACCTCACAGCAAGAGGTTCTCTGGTTTGATTCTCGGATGGAGTGCCTTCTGTGTGGAGTCTGCATGTCTTCCCCATGGTTGAGTGGCGTTCAAAAGACATGCATGAATGGGCATGCCTTCGTTGAAGGTTTGGCATCGGACTGGCACATCGGCACCATAGAAATCAACTGCCAATCATTAGCGGACCGGAGTTCTGCTGTGGCGACCCCTAACCGGGAAAAGCCGAAAGAAAAACAACAACAAGTTCCAATAGAAATTGTCTAAATATGTGAAATCTAGCTTAAGAATTTTATAAACGTGACACATATAATTTATTTTTCATTGCATTATTACTGATATTTATTAAGAATTCCAATAATTTAAGGAATGGTTTCTTAACTAGGTTAAATATCTTATTTATCTCTGTGCTCACAAGATCTCTAAATATTTGTAAAATTAACCAGTTCTCAGAATCTTGATTGCATTTGGACTTTACATTTTCAACAGTATATATATATATATATATATATATATATATATATATATATATATATATATATATCAGTACCATTTAAGAATTGATGCCAATAAATTAAATTACTTTGCTGTTTCAATACTAGCATTTTGTTGAAGTTATGAGTTTCTAAGCAGTCATTTATATATGCAGTTGGAAACATAAAATATATTATGCATTTAGTACAATGGTTAGAAATTATATGAACTTTTAGAAAAAGGAAATTATGTTTAATTAGGGAATTTTAGAAGAGTGCAGTACCATTTAATTAAAAATATTTTAATAACCAGATAAATCTATTAGATGCTATTTGTTTATAACGGGTTGTGATATACTTATTATTTACTAATAATATTCCTTGATGAATTTGTTTCCATTTTAAATCATGAGATGAATTTATCCACAACACTGCAACTTTTACCATTGTTGAAGTAGCATGCAACTGAATATCAGAGAATCATATTCCACCATTATCCCAACCTTTCCTGTGCTAGTCCGAGGAAACTCTTGGTTTATTTGGATGCCAAAAATATAAGTAGAGTATTATTTATCTTCTTCATCAATGTTTTGGTAGAGATAGTACTAAAGATTGTAAGACAAACAATATTTTAGGGAGAATTGCCATCTTAATAAGCATTAATCGTTCTTCCATGGTAAAGAAGAATTTGTTCCAGCTTCGGACTAAACTTAATATTTTATCACTAACCTGTTAAAAGTTTGTTTATATCATTTCTTTGCTATTAGAAATAATGGCTATACCAAGGTATTTCATTTGATTGTTATTTTAATTGAAGTTAGAATAGAATATATTTGTATGAATTTTTCATTTTTAATAATTAATCATGTACCTTTATTATGATTAAATCTTAAGTTTGAGATTTCTTCAAACTGACTCATAGAACTAATTAATGTTCTAATGAATTTTCTATATTTTCTATTGCTGGTAAAATATCAGCAAAGAGTTCAATCTTTAGTTTGAAATCTTCTATTTTGATTCCATTAATGTTCTTATTGGATCTAATACTATTATACAAGCAAAAGGTTCCACAGCTAATACAAAAAATAAATGTGATAATGGACAGCCTTGCTTTGTGCCTTTTTATAATTTAAAGGAATTAGAAAGAAAAGAACCTATTTTAACATAAACACAAGAGTTATTGTATAACTTAGAAATTAATGCAATTAGCTCATGTGAGAAATTAAACACTTTAAGTGTTTTAAATAGGTACGACCAATTAAATGAGTCAAAATCCTTAGCTAAGTCAAGGCTAATGATAAAAAGGTCTTTTTATCTTTATTTGCATAGTTTATTAATGTATGTATTCTTATCATATTATCCTGTACTTGTCTATTTAAAATAAACCCATTTTGATCATTGTTAATTAGTTTAAGTATAAGTAGATTAATTATGTTAGCTAAAATGGATATGAACATCTTATAGTTCACATTTCAAAGTGAAATGGGTCTGTATGATGAACACTTTGTAGGTTCCTTATCTTATTTTAAAACAGTGAATATAAGGGAATATTTCCATGATGGGGGATGCGATGCCCCTGGACTAGCCCAGTAATCAAGGAGCCTCAATCCTCACCACTAGCACCAATGAGGGACATACACATTGGGAGGATGACAAGTACACACACAGTAAAGTACAATTTCCCTTAAGAGCATACAGAGATTACAGTCAGTCTGGAGCTGGTTTCTGCCTCTTTCTCCAGATCCCCAATAAGACTCCCCCACTGACACAGCTATAGGGTTAATATCTCAGCCAAGTGGTCAAGCCAAAACCTCCAGCACCATCTCTGTCCAACCAGTGCTTTGTGTCCCTGCCCAGTTAGCTGACACACACACACACACACACACACTTTGAGATTTGCTTTATAAACAAACACTCCTGGGGAAGGCTGGCACAGGTTTACTAGCTATGCCCCTTCTGCCCAGATTATAAGATAGTTATCAATGCCATCAGTCACTCTTACTTATCAGCTACTATATAAGACCCTTACAAAGGGTGACCAATTCTACTGTGTAATGTTACTATTATCCAAATTTTAAACATGACCAAGACTTTCAATGCTATTGGAGTGGCCCATACAGTGTCACCAAATACATATGGGAGTACTCTAAGAGCTTAAATGTCTCTAAACAAACCAGACACACTTAAAAGGTTTAAATATATTTAATAATAAATAATAAAAGGACAAGACAATATTCAATAACACAACACAGTGACTACAGAGTTCAGAATCACAGTAAATATTTTAAAACAACATTGCAGGACATTTTCAAATAAATACAGAAGACATCTAGAATAATCTTACTATATTTTATTTATTTATTTATTGCATTTATTAACCGGGAAAGTCCACTGGGCCTAGAAGAGCCCATTTTCAGTGAAGGCCTGGGGAGAAAAGCTCCTCGTTAATTACATACAAAGTAAAAGATAATAAAAGACATAGGTCAATGTTGAACAATACTAAATATTTCAATAGTTACATCCAAAATGGTAACTAAATACAGTTCAATTAAGTTTTGAACAGTAATAATATTTCAATAGCTACATTAGATGATCACCAAATACATGCAAATGCTCACTAAATACATGCAAGAGTGAAATTTGTTGAATACATAGAATGAAGTGTTTAGAGTAGGACTTACACATGTAAAGAAGTAATAGTCATTTCTATCTCTGAGAGAGATAACTGTATCCTGGTTACTTACTATTACCAAGGCCAAAGACAAATACAAAACCCACAGACTTTCTCTGAGACAGTTCTTAAATTAATATTAAAACATTACTGCTGGTCAGCTGGATGACATAATTGTTTGTCACCTGCCTTCATTTCACAGGCTAACAGAAACCAATATATCTGTGTCAAAAATACTTATCTCTCAAATGTGCAGCTGATAGGAAGTCACAGAGGAATAAAAACACTTTACATTTGAAACATAGTAATTATTTCTGTTTCAAGACAATAGGAAAAACTTCTAGCTCTAGACATCCTGTCTCCTTACTGCATTAACTAACCTCCTATAGCACACCATAAAACACTTTACTTTTCAACTTATTTTCTTGAAGCTTTGCAAGTTAACTCTGTATGCTCCAGCTTCTACCATTAAAATATACGTTTGCACAGGTATACATTTTACAAACATCTCTGTTCGTTCACAGTAGGGTACACTGTTTTTACATTCTTGCAGCTCAGTACATAATATACAGTTCTCTTACATTTGTAAGACAAGCATATGAATCATATCACTATTCACAAATGACATATGATTATTTACAAAATTTCAGCTAGCTGGGCTGGGAGTATCACAGGGGACTTCAGTTGTTTTTATTACTCTAGAGACCTTACCTAATATTTTAACTGCATCATCCAGTAGTATTTTATATATTTCTGGTAAAAGGCCATCTAAGCCCGGTGACTTACTGTTTTTTAACTCTTTTATTTGATCTTTTATTTATGTTAAAGTGAATGGTCTATCATTTTTTATTTGTTCACTTGATTTATTATTTACATTTTCCCTTAGAAAAGTTTCAACTATATCATCATTATCTAGGTTATTTGTATTATTACTTATATTTTCATAAAATAATTTAAAGCCTTCAAGAATAAGCTTAATATCTATTCTATTTTCTTTTTTATTATTCTTATGTGTCATAATTTCTTTGATATGACTTAGTTTATTCATTTTCTTTGATCTAAGAGCAAGTTTATACAAGCTTAAAGGGTTTACTGAATAAGCCTGAAGTTTATGTTTTTCCACATTTATTGAAACTTTATAATTTAGAATGTCAACATATTTTATATTTAAGTTTTTAAGTTCAAACTGACTGATAATGTCATTTGGTTTTAGATTTAACTTTAATGTGTCTATTTTGGCCTGCAGTGTATTCAATTATTTGTCCTGTACTCTTGTTTTACTAATATACCAGCTTGTAACTCTTCCATTTAAGTAAGCCTTTAGTGAGTCCCACAGGATAATGTCAGTTACTATCACTCATGTTTATTTCTACATCAATCCTTGAATCCTTTTGTTTTAATAATGTATGCCGGTAATCTTCTGTGATGTATTAGATTGTCAGTTTTTAAAATAATATTAAAGATTACAGTATTATGGTCCGATAATGGACATGAAACTTCTCTGATATGTGATAACAGATTGTTTGAGACAAAACAATTGTCAATATTTGTTTGTGTTCCATAGCTGCATAAATAATGGGTAAATTGAAGTGAGTTTGTTTTCCTTAGCTCATACATATCCTTTAAATTCATTAGATTTACAAAAATTGTTAATTGTTTGCTGAAGACGTGATTCTCAGCTTTCTATCTGCAGTGGAATCTTTGTCTGATAAAATAAAATTAAAATCACCAGCCATTATAAATTCTCCTTGCATGTAATAGGCTATAGTGCCTAAGTAATTTTTTGTATCTTTAGCGCCAGCCTCTGGAATTCAATGAGTTCACCAATGTATATAGTTTTCTGTTCCACTCACTTATAACAATGCTTAACATACCATTTTATCAAAATAGTTATCTTTTACTTTAGGCATTACTGGTGAGTTCTTCCATAAATGAGGGTGTCTCTTTTTTAGCTCAAAAGCCAGAACCTGCTAAAACCAAATCATTCTTTAATGAAAGTGTATTTACATATTCATTAAGTAAATGTGTTTCCTGTAGAAATACTATTTCAGCTTTATGTAATTGTAAGTATTTGAACAGACTCACCCTTCCTTACTGGATTATTCAATCCCTTAATAGTAATAGATGTACATTTAAAATCAGACATTTATATAAAAGAGAAAAAAAGCAGGTATAATGAAGCAGCATTTATGTACAGAAATTATCGTATACTTTATATATAACAATATGAAATCTTCAGCTATGTATAAAACTTTTCAAAAAATAATAATTACCAAATGATATAACCCTAAAACATTCTACCGTGGAATAAAATATTCCTAGTTTGTTGAAAAAGATGAATACGCTACCTCTCAAACTCTCCATTAAACTAACAAAGCTTATCTCATGCTTCTGATTCATACTAATGTGTCTCATTTTTTAGTATGCATCATCTTTAAAAAGCCTGTCAGTGAGTTATTATGAATAAGAAAAGTTAAACAGGTGTTCAGAATCTTTATTATAAGTTGACCAAACTGAATATCTCTACATCACATTATCTCCCTGGTCTACTACAGGGAGGAAGTCAGTTGTTATTTTCATATTTATTAATTTATAGGTCAGATGATTTTATATTTCTTCTATTTTATTTACTATGTGTAAAGTTGTTCATAGGACCATAAGTTCATAAATTAGTACCAGATAACTATCCTTGTGGGCTATTCCAAGCCCAGCCAACTACCCCATGTGAGAATCAAAGACTGCACTTTGTGCCTATAAGCTGAACAGCTTAATCAGGGTCTATATTAGAACACCAAAAAGACCAAATGTCAAATGGCTTAAAACTCGAAAATGCCGTTCATCAAAATTGTTTTTGTGGGGAGCTGCACCACCCACACCCCCTACTAATTATATATACTAACTCCAAGATCACACTACAGTGAGGAAAGGGCAAATTTTCCAATGTTCACTGTACCGCAATCTCACAAAAAAACACCTCGATGAATGGCATTTTCAAGTATTAAGCCATTCGACATTTGGTCTTTTCAGTGTTCTGATATAGACCCCCTTAATCACTATGCCAACCTCGCACTCTTGTAGACTTATTTATGTTCTTTAACTAAATAAGTGTTTACTTATTCTGATCTATTTCTATTTCTGTTTGTATACTATGTCTTGTACCATTAGTGTATTCCTGGGTTTTATATTTTAGCCATAATCCTAGTGTAAAGTGCCATATAATAGAATATTTATATTTACTCCTATATATTTGATACTCTTTAATCTTGTACTATTGTTAGAATAGTCCTATTTTCCTTAAATGTTATATCTAGTAGTATCTGAACAAACATCTGAAAAATCTTTCCATTTAAGACTCAAACTTTTCATAAAAAATTGTTCTGTGATATTAAGTTTTGTTGTCATTACAAACAGACAATAAGAGAGAAACAAAAGCATAGATTTTTTTTATCAGAAATGTCATTCTATAGGCTAGTATATAAACTATCCTTTTGGTATACTGCAAGCATTCAGAACTATTTAATAAGTGACAATGTTTTAAAATGCAATTCACTGTCTTTTGCTTATTATTTAACTTGTATTCATTGACATCTTAGCATATTATTCAAAATATTATGATTATTTACTTTTAGACAGGAAAAAGTAACCTGGACAGTTCTTAGAATTTTAGAACTCCCGTCGCATCATAAAAGTGCTAATGATTCTAATTTAGCTACTTCAAGCCAGTCCTCATGACAAGGGCTTGCAAATGAACAGTTTATCAGCTACAATTCACACAAAACATTCCCGAGTGAATCCAAGCCACCTCTACTTTATACAACAATCCCTCAAACCCTTCCAAACCACTAAAAAAACAACAAAAACTATTTCAAAGACTACATTAAGATTCTTGGTATTTCAATAACAACATTTCAAGGTTATCCCATAAACTAAAGGTCTTACTATGATTTATAGATCTTATTCTTTCTCAGTGTTATATAGTATTTTTGTTAAATTTAAAATTCTTTGAACATAGGAACTAAGTTTGATTTCCAATTTTTTGTAATAACTTTTTGGACAACTGCCAAGAGAGCCTAGAAGAGTTTTTCCTCTTTGGCTTTTACAGATACAGGAAGTGGAGTATTCATTAGTATTACTGATCTAATTAAAGAACAATTATCCAACCATAACCCCTTAACAAAAGTACTTATCTCTTCCCAATATAAATTTAATTTGTGACAATCCATAAATGTGTGTTCAATCAGCTTTTACATCTTCACTACATCTCCAACAAACTGAATAAGTCATTTTACTAAACTTAGAGAATTTATATGGAGTAACAAACATTCTGTGTATATATTTCCACATAAAAGCTCTCCAGTATAAACCTGAAGAAGTTTGAATAACTGACTTAAGTATCAAAGCTTTCTTCTTGCCATTTGTTGAGTCACTCAATCCACCACTTTCTAAAAAGTTCCAGAATTCTGCATAAGTTATTATTTATTTATTTGTTTATTCATTCATTCATTCATTCATTCATTCATTCATTTGCCATTTGCTGACCAGGTTAGATTGACTGGGTATATACCCTTTTTCAGCAGAGATCCCACATTAAAAGAGTAAACAACATAATAGGTAAACGGTTGTAACAATTGGTAAATACAATAGTTACAGTACTACATCTTACAGATGTAGGAACATTATTAAAACTTAGAGTAAAAATAGTATTAACTAGGTTCAGTGCAGGGACAAGCCCTAGAGTTTAATAGAATGTCTTTTAATGTTTTCTTTTTTTTTTGAAGCAGTTAGTGTTGGGAATTGATCTTAAATGTGGGGGCAGTTTATTCCAAGCAGTGGCCACAGAGTGATTATAGAGGAGTTTTGCCAATAATTTTACTAGATTTTTAGACCTGCAGGAGGTGCTGGTCTGAGCTGTGGTGTGTATGGGTAGGAGTGTAAGAGAGATTAGGATTGAGAGAGAAGGACACTAGTGAGGTTGGTTTAAGATGGAGTGAGTCAAATATAGTTGAGGCAATCACAATTGATGGCAAAATTCTAGCCACTGTAGGTTTTTTAGAGATATACAGTGGTGTGAACTGTAGGGTTGATCAGCTGCAAATCTAGCAATCTTGTTATAGGTGGGTTCAAGTTTTGTCATCAGAATTGCTTGAAGGTTCATGAGGATTGGGGCAGCATATAATAGTGTGGGTAGTAGATAGGCTTATGCTAGAGTAAGTTTGGATTCAATCTTTTGTTTCTGTAGATTCTAATGGGTTTTCTTAACATAGCTTTTGATATGAAGATCAAATTTTAGTTGGTCATCAATAATGACCCCTAGAAGTTTGGTGTGAGGTTTGACCTTGATACTTATGTTGTTGAGGGAGGAGACCATAAAGGTTGCTTTGTGCTGCTGAAGAGGCTTAGGGAGGAAAAGGAGGAGTTTAGTTTTGTTTGGGATGAGTAGGAGTTAGTTGGCTGTCAGCTGTTTTTCAACTGAATACAGACATTCCTGGGTAAGGGAAAGTAGTGGGGGAGATTGTCAGAGGTAGAGTCATCAGCATATTGAATTAAGGCTGAATTAGGAAAGGAGAGATAGAGGTTGTTAGTGAAGATATTGAATAAGAGGGATCCAATGATGGAGCCTTGGAAAACCCCTTTTTGGACTTGGAGGAAGGGGAAGGTTGCTGAGAGCCATCTTACAGACTGAAATCTATTGGAGAGATAGCTAGAGAACCAGGATAAAGCAGAATTGGAGAAATAAAGACTAGAGAGTTTGGACAGAAGTAGGTTGTGGGAGATGGTATCAAAGGCCTTTGAGAGGTCAAGGAAGAGACATGATACCAGTTTATTGTTGTCTCTAGATTTTGAGATATTATTTATAATTAGCTTATATAGCTTGGACAAGCTTCCTTTGTATGTCAGTCAACCTTCAATGACAGCATTCATATATTCATATAATGGGAAATAATGTCCTGTTCCTCTTCACTCATTTTATCCACAAATTCATTTAATTTCTTACTGATGGATAATATTAACTGGTTAGCAGATTCATCCAACTTATATTCATTCATTAAATATTGTAGGGACATTGCTTTTCCTTCTTCAAAACAATCTGACCATAATACTAATCCATTCCTTTTTAGTTAAAGTAAAATCATTTTAACATTGTTCTGAGGTATTTGTAATAGGGAAAACACAAAAATTTCCATTTTGATATTAATGGAGTTTTAAAAACATATTTCTTAACTGTTGTAAGAATTAATTTCATATATGCAAAGTCTACAGTTTGAAAATGAATTTCTTTCTAAGGTAAATTTTGTTAACCAGCTGAAAGGATTATTACATATTCCTAATTTATCATTTTTAATAAACTTATAAGAATTTGGTCCTGGATTGTTTTCTATTGACTAGTGTAGGTTGAATATATTCAGAGTATAATAGAGTTAAAACTTGCAGCACTAGAATAAAATTCTACATCTGGGAAACTAATGACACCATATTCCCATAATCTCATATGCTTTCTATAAGCAACTCTTGGCTTTTTAAGATACTATAAGAATGAAGTTATTTTTTTTTTATAATTAATTATTAAGTTATCTACTATATTGCTTAATGGTGTGGTGAAAATGGAATCAAATATTTTATAGTCTACATTTAAAAATGAAATAGATCTATATGAGGAGACTAACTTATTATCCTTTCCTTCTATAAGTATAGTTGAGATTACAGAACATTTCCATGAGGGAGGAATTATTTTGTCACCCTGAATTATATTGAAAATGTCACTCAGTAATTCTAAAATATTTAATGGAAACAGACTATATAAATCTATACCTAAACAATCTAACCCTTGAGCTTTACTGTTTTTTGGGTTTTTTTAAGCTTCTTTAACTTCCATCAGGGTAATAGGATTATTCAGCTGAGATATTTGCTGGTCATTTAGCTTACAAGTAAAATGTTCTTTAAATTATTGCCAGTTTTGTAATTATAAGGATTGTTACTTTTTTATCTTTATTAGGATCCTCTTGGATTTTTTTAAATATTAAGCATTTCCTCTATATCTGAAGTGAATTTATTAGTGTGAGGATTTTGGATATTACTGATTTGTGCCTTATGGCTTAACATCTTACTTCTATTGGCTAATCTATATAGATTTTTTTAAAGTTATAGTGTAACGATGCAATTTTATTTTTCCTAAAGCTATCTCCACTTTATATGCTAAAACTGTTTGTTATTTTATCATTATTTTGATAATTTCAGTATTATCTAATTTCTTTGTTTGTTGTTCAAATCTCACTTTGTGTATTTTGTTTTGTATTTCTAACAACTCTTTATCCCATTCTTTCATTTTATTACTAGCCCATCTTCACATACTATCTTTAATATGCATTTTTAAGGAGTTAATCATTAGCATTCAAAGATAAAAAAATCCTCAATTTGTTCCTTAAGGTAACTTTTAAACTATTTTAATTTTATCATATGTACTGGGATTCAATAAATTACTACATACAAGTTTAATAATCCTCTTACTGTATTAATCATAGACATTAAATAACCTAACAAATAATATACTATATACCTATTTGTAGAATAATAGTTAAAATTATCTATTTAATATTCCTAAATTATTTGCTCATTCAACATTATTATAACTAGCTCTCTAAATAAATAAGCATAACAGACTGGGACCTTAAGAGATAAAGATATCTGTAAACTTACAGGTCACAGGTAATCTTATCATACTAAACTATAATACAAAAGAGAGATCAATGTGCATATATATTTATCATGTCAAAGCACACACATATTTTATAGTTATAACCAAAAGCTCTGAATTTGTTTTTAAAGTACAAGTGCCTATATTTCAAATTTCTGTAATACTCTTTAACACATGAAATATCAAAATATTTTTAAAAATGTTAGCTTATTAAACGACTTTATAAAATATGCACATTACTGAGGTCTGAGGGCATATCTTACTATTTCTACAGAGTCAAAAAAGAATTGCAGTCTATATTGTATTCAAAAGTTACAAAGTATTTAATTTAAATCCCATTCTCCTTTCCCAGATTCAAACATACTGAAAAATCTGCTTTACTTTCTATCAAAATGAATGTACTGATTCAGCAATAAAGCACTCATGTTTCAACTTTGACTTATGAAATTAGTTATTTCAGGTAGTCTTAATGAATCTAATAACATTCAACATGTAAAAAGTTTCAAAGTTCACATAACCGAGCTTCAAATTTCAGCTTTCATATTATTTTGAAATACTTTATATGATTTTCTATGTAACGTATAAGAGATCTTGCACATTCACACTTCTGTCATATGCAGGTTTATGCAATATACATCTTCCTTAAAAGTAGTTTGCTGTTTAAATATATTTTTGTCCTATTTTCCCACTAGCATTCTACCTTATTCTATGTATCTTGTATTTCTAAAATATCCCATCAAAGAGCTATTTAATCATCAGGTCTCTGTTAAATATTACAGTATGTGTACATATTTCTTAATTTACTAATACTGCTCTTTTATTAATCTTATATAGTAGACATTGCATTCCTTGTGTATATACACATTCATAACATGTTTACTCTTATTAATTCTAATATTACAAGCAATCCTGGCTATATATAAAATAATTCTTGCTTATTTAATTTGAATATATGTGTTTAGTCATTGTGAACTGTTGTTCTGCTCTAAGCTTTGCATGCTGACATCAGAATCTGTCTACAGTATATGAAAATGACAACTCACAGCACACAGCAGCTGCTATTTTCTTCTGTAAGTTTCTCTTTCTTCTTAGTTCTTTTAAGTTGTTCTAATCAATAACAAACATCTAACATTACTTCTTTCAATGAATATGTATAGTTAATATGTATAAAGTTAATAACACTGCAGCATAAGCTGTTATTATGTTAAATGTTAGCAAATTATATGTTAGAACATTACTATATATTATATATATGTTATAACATTACTATAGCTTTTGTTTTACCAATTCTTCACTTTCAAGAAAGACTATACTTGAGAAAAGAAAAGAAAAAAATAAAATGCTATTCTTCTTTTACAGACTTCATTGGTGAACTTTAACCTAGATTTTCTTCAGCACAGCTCAAGGCAGGCAAATTGCAGTATTCTGAAGAGATGTTAGATTCTTTTGTTCTCAATCTTTTTCAGTGTATCCATTGTTTCATAAATGATCTATGAAATGAATGTGTTACACAGGAACAAGGAAAACAAAATCACTAACACTTTAACACCTCCAATTAGCATATTATTTAGATCTGACATTCAGTTAACGCAGCAATACACACAATAAGTGATGTTAAATAAATAAAATAAAATTCTTAACTTATATAGCTTTAGTTCTCTTTATCTATTTACATTACATTTGTTTCTATGTAACTCACAAAACGTTTCCTTTATTCTCCTTATTAAATCTTAGATTAGTTAATTTTTTTTTTTTAGAAACTTCATCATTTTGTTTCTTATGATGTAATTATTATTCTACTTGTGTTTATACTATTGTATAATTCTGGCAAATACTGATTGTGATATGTAACTTATTTGAATATCACTCTAGTAATTATTGTATGTTCTGGAGCTTTTCTCTCAAGACCTCCACTGAAAAAGGGGATTAGCTCAGCCGGATACTCCTGTTCAACAAATGTAAAATAAATAAATAATAAATAAATAAAGTTAACAGTTCTATTGCGTATAATATAATGACATTTTCTTTCAGGAAGTATTTAAAATTTAGAATTAAACTTATACATTTAGTTAAATTTATTTATTTATTTTACATTTGTTAATTGGGATAGTCCATAGGACATAGGTCTGTTTTCAGTGGAGTCCCAGGGAGAAAAGCTCCAGAAATAAGAAAACATGTAATATATAGTCTATAGACAAAAGTCACAAAGAAAATTTACATTCAAGTACAGTTATACATAGATCAACTGGTGACTACAGACATAATAACACAATTGGTGAAACACAGAAGTAATACAACATTACTAAAGTCTCAAGCCTATGAGAACATCAGCATAATAACTGGAGTGGCAAGTGTAAAACAACATCATCATAATGGCTGATGAAATTCTAAACCAGAACAAAATCTCATTTTTATTAAATCATATGTATATGTACAGCCCTAGGACCTAGACCCATTAGTTATCAATTAAAAACTGTCATGTAAGATTAGGAGTCATGAGCATAGTGGAGGAGGGGGCTAAACTACAGGAGGGTCTAACCTGGTGCAGTGCAGGAGCATATCCAGCTATTAATGAGATGGGTTTTTAATGATTTTTAAACTGATTAAAGGAGGTGATCGTAGGTATATGACTGGGTAGAGAATTCCAGATTTTGGATACATAATTAGAGAGAGGGAGTCACCTACATTATTATTAGATTTAGTTACTTTTAGAATAGATTTGTTATTAGAGTGAAGAGTCCTGTTATTGCTGTGGAGGTGAAGTAGATTTTCTGGATGATACAAAATTTTATGAGACAGAGCAAGTTGAATGTAATGTAAAAGTTGGGGAAGTTCCAGCCAGTTGAGCTGCTTCAAGGGTGAGCAGTGATGAAATCTAAATGTGTTGCCAGAGGCGAATCTGACGATTTTGTTGTAGCATGAGTCAAGCTTAGCTAGGTCTGCTTTTCTAAGGTTGGTTAGAATAGGTGAGGCACAGAGCAGGGTAGAAATGAGGTGAGTGTGAGCTATGGTTGCTTTTGTTGGTTGGATAAGGAATTGTCTATTTTGTGAATATCAAATCTGAGATTGTTATCAATCTCTACACCAAGGAGTTTGGTGTGCTCTATGGGAGAGATAGTGGTTTTGTTGCTGGACATGATATTAAAGGTGGTAGTTGATGAGGAGGACCTAGTAGGTTTAAACAGCAGTAGTTTGGTTTTAGCAGGGTTTAGTATAAGTTGGATATTGGATAGCCATGCTTCAATAGAAGGGAATGATTCCTGGGTTAATGTATAAAGTTCCTTTAGCGAGGAAGCTACAGAAATTAATGTAGAATCATCTGCATACTGTACAACAGATGCATTGGGAGTGGAGGAATAAAGCTTGTTGGTATAGAGGGTATAGAGGGTGAACAGCAATGGATGTAATATATATATGAAATATATTGTCTTTTACAGTAAATATAGTAAAACAATAAAACCAACCCTTTATGTTCTTCATGTTTTGCTTCAGATTAAAATATAAATTCATACTTACATATGTTTGAGGCTTAAAGTCCAGTACAAATCTTTTAATTAAAAGGCTAATCTATTGTTTCAGAAAATACTATTCCAGCAATCAGTGAATAAAAGACATTTGTTTTTAGGTTTTAAGAATTCAGCTCACTCTGTCTCTTCAGAAATATACTGTTCACTTCATTTCTTCAGTATTAAGGATTTTATTGCTGTTAAAAGTGGATGCCTCCTCCAGCATGTTAAATATTTTTTTTTCAGTAAGGAATATTTTGGTCTTTGCAGGAAACACCAAAGTGGCTTTAATATCATTCTTTTTAAGTTCCTTGATCAGTGGTAAACAGGATTTTTTTTACTCATTACTGTACTGGAATAGTCATTGTTAGTTATATGTTCACCTATAGGTGGTCTGGACCATGCTGATTTTAATATTTGACCTTTTTCTAAGTTAGACATGAACTTAACTATATTTGAGGGCGGTGGTGAGTTTTCCTTCTTAAAAGATGCTCTAAGGGATCGATGTGTTCAATTTCAGATAAATTTAAAGTTTTACGTACCCAGGTAGTTAAAAAGTTTATTATATTGCCTCCCTCATATGTTTCATGTATACCATAAATTCTAATGTTATTTCAGCTATTTTTAAGTCATCAAGTTTTTTTATGAGCCAGTTATTTTGTTTTAAATGAAATTCTGTCTGAGACTCAACGAGTTATTCTGCTTTCGTGAATATTCAAAGTCTCTTCCATACTGCTGATTTGTGCCCCTTGTTGTTTCATAATGGCTTCAAAATGTTCCATCTTCTTTCTGGTCTCTTCTCTGAAACATTCCAGTTTTGTATCCAGTTTGTCTATTTTAAGCAATATATCCTGTATTCTAGATAATATTGACTGAATGTCTTTTTTAACACAAGAATGCTGAATACCATCTCATGCTGAAGTTTCTTCTCTCTTAACCAAGCAATTGAAATTCTGACAGAAAAAGTATTGCTTTGAAGAACTTGAAACTATAAATCCTTTCTTTGACTATTAATGAATAAAATTAGCTAGCAAGTACTTTGACATTTTAATTTTTTTTATTACATTTTCTGTCAGAGAAAAGTTTTCAGTCACAGAGCTGCTCTCAGTTAGCCATCTTGGTCACACCCCTGCAGCACAGTCTTAACTACCACATATATCTGAAAATTTGGCATGCCTCATTGTCAGTACCTCCCCATTTCAAAGTCAATATCTCTTTCCCTGTTTTCATTCTATATCCCTTCCATACAAATTTGTCACATGCATTTTATGCCTCCTCCAACCATTCTATGGGTAAAATTAAAATCATATCCAAGACAAAAACTGAAACAAAATAATTATTTTAACAATAACAGTAAACTTCCTCCATCCTGTCTGCCTCTCTAACTATAGCTTGACTTTCTGCAATGATTTATTACTGCATTTTTAAACTGATTCCTCTAGGTTCGGATATAACTTTATGTGTAAACACTTAGCTCCTTTGGGCACAGTTCACAATCCTCAGCATAGAAGCCATTTCCTATTAAAAAACACTATGACTGATTTCACACTATAGAGCTGTAACCCCACCCTTTTCAACAACCACATAAGCTCCTCTAAAGACTCTGGGAGTATCCTTCTGACATATTTCAGCAAAGCCATGTAGTTATCGACACAAAGCTAAATAAGTTGTATACCCTGACTCCTTTATAATACCAATGCTTTCCTTCTATTCTAAAACCACTGAACCAGCAGAAAAATCTGGTGACAAGTAGACATCCCTGTAATGCCCCATTTTCCAAACAATTTTACCTGAATTTACTCTTTTCACTGCTACTCTAAAACATGCCTGTCTATATTGTACTTTAACATCATTAATTAACCCTGCATCCATCTATCTATCCATCCATCCATCCATCCATCCATTTTCTAAACTGCTTGACCTGATCAGAGTCATGGTCACAACAAGCTTTCATATCCCCAGCAACAATTTCCAGTTCCAGCTCATCATCTGGGCTCTCCAAGGCTCCAGACAGGATAAGAAATATAACTCATCCATGTTCTGTTTATGTCCTTGGGCTTTCTGCCAGTGAGCTAGACCTGGTATACCTCCCAGTGGGAATGTCTAAGGGTATTTTTCCAAGTTTCCAAACCACCCCGACTGATGCCCCTTAGCATACAGGAGCACTGGCTGCATCCTGAGTCCTCTCAGATTGTTAAGCTTTTCACTTTGTCATAGGTACTGAGCCCAGCTACCCTGTGAAGGAACCTCCATTTTGCAAATGATATTCACAATCTCATCCTCTTGTTCACAACCCAAAGCTCATGACAATAGGCGTGGATAGACGCATAGACTGACTGGTAAATTAACAGCTTTGTTCTATGGTTAATGTCTTGTTACACCACTACAGTCCAGCTCACATTGTTTGAAGTACTGCCACATACATACCCATCCACTGGTGAGTCTCTCAGTCCCCCTACACTCACTATTAAATAAGACACCAAGATGCTTAAACTCCTCCATGTAAGTTAGCCCTTCCTACCTTAGCTGTAGAGGACAATCTGCTCTTTTCTGAAAAAGATCCATGACCCTCATGACCAAACCATGCTAACTGTGGGAAAATCCAGCATTACCCATACCCAGCTGTGGATTACTGCTATAATAGACACTCCTGCCTAAGCAACACTTCCACCCAATTGCATTCTGATAACTGACCCAGAAAACGTATGCATATTTTGATCAGCTCTTGATTAGTCAGGTATCTTTACACTCCAAGACAAACTTACCCTCACTCCCTTTTATCCTTTCTTTACTACTGATTAGCCATAACATCTTCCCCAATCCATTTGTTGTATTTTGTATTACTTTATTGCCTATTTATATTTTGAATACTGTGGTTTGTTTTCTTTACCTTGTGTTTTACATGCATTCTGCTTTAACTGCATATTAAAACTTCAGAAGAGACCACAGCTCTGTCTCTTCTGAGTCAGGCAGAAATTTTTTCCCACCCTCCCACCCAGTTACAGTTGTCTTGTTAAATACCACTGTCTTTCTAGTTGCCTGCCTTTTATGATAATCTGACCATATATCTCATTTCCTCTCTGCTTTCACTGGCTTTTGAAATCCCTCCCCTTCAACTATTTAAATTTATTGGCCATCCTACTGTATTCCATAGTACCAGAATTCAAAAGTGACCACCCCTTTCAATCCATCTTGCTGTTTTAAAAATAGTAACTCTCCACTAAACCTTAACTTTTTAAACAGGTAAAACTTAAGTTACCTACTTTCACATCTAACTTCTCTAGTGCACACTGCAGTGTGCATTTTTTTTCATCTTACCTTTAAGCATCCCTGTGACTAGCACTTGCTCTAATAACTGCTGGAAAGCACTAGGAAGTCTTAAACTGATACAAGCACTCAACTCTCCTTGTTAATATGGAGAAATTAATCATAGGCACTAAACAGCCTATAATTGCAAAGTACCTTGCTAAGGTAAGGGAAAACAGCTCCTGTACTTTACAAAAAAAAAAAAAAGCACCAAAGCAAGCATGTCCAAGGGTCAGCTTCTGGTGATTTCTCCTGTCCACCTGGTGAATCTGGGCATACTGGGGCAATGCAGCAATTGCCTCATGTACACAGACAACCCTCTCCTCCAACCACCCAACACTACAACCTGTGAGAGATGCACTTATATAGCCAAAATGGAAGCAAAGCTCTCTCCACCCAAGATTGTGCTAGACAGTCAAGAGGAGAAGGGTAACACCCACACTACACCTCAAGCAACACATAGCCCTTCTAAACTCACACCACCAACACCCACATATAGCAACACTAAATCCACATATGCAGAGGCCCTTAACTGTAACCTGCCCAAGCAACAAGGACCTCTGAAGCTGAAACGCAAACAAACACCAATCACAACCAAAGTGTCACATAGCTTACAACACCAGTGTGCCACCCAGCAACAGCCCCTAAGGCAAGACAACGTACCTAACACTTTAGTCATAGGTGACTCTATAGTCTGGCACACTGATGTCCCACTCACCAGGTTGAACAAGGAGAAAATTACAGTCAGCTGCCTGTCGGGTGCCAGGATCTGCCACATAACACATGCACTCAAGTCACTCCACAATAAGTACAAATATGACTCTGTCATTGTCAATGTTGGGGTGATGGATTACATGAAAAGAGACATGGAAAAGCTCTCGGATCATGTGGCCCAGGCAGGTATGACCCTAGCCCTGAGTAGCATCCTGCTTTCGCCCAGAATGATACCACAATATAAGGACAAAATGATTGACTTCAACAATTGGCTAAGCTTCTGGTGTCATTCAAAGGGGATCCAGTATCTGTCTGCCTGGGACGACATGATCGACAGTCCACGATGCTTTGCCAGACATGGTATGCACCTGTCGCCCTTGGGATTCAGGTTACTGGCTAAGGCTCTTGCCACCCCTATAGTGCCTTTTTTAGGCAAAGTTCAGAGGACAAAACCACCACTGTAACAGGTACAAGCATGCAAAATCTGAAGGCAATGCTACTCAATGCTAGGAGTCTAAACCTCAAAATGCACTCTCCCGAGGCACTACTAAAAATGGAGAACATTGATATCTGTGCAGTAACAGAGACCTAGTTCAAGGCTACAGCGGGCACCCTTGCAATACCAGGCTACAACTCTTACCACACTTTTCAGCCACCAAACCAGGACCAAAACACTAAAGGTGGAGGAGTGTCAATATTCACCAACAATATTCACACCACCAGGCTAGTTGCCCAACACAATGCATCTGAAATTCTCCAGGTGCAACTAACACTAGGTAAGACTGCAATCCAAATTCTAGCTTGCTACAGATCCCCCATCATGCCCCAAGATTCTCACTACACCTTTCTTAACATACTGGAAAATATTAAGATAGAACCAAACACCCTAATACTGAATGATTTTAACTACCCTGCCATTAACTGGGAAAACTACTCGTGTACCAACACCTTTGCCCAACGGTTCTTGGAATTCATAAATTCCAACACCCTGGAAGAAAACTAATCCATAGTCCCATCAGGGGCTCCAATATCCTAGACCTGGTCATTACCAACATGGGAAATCGATGCTCCACACCTATGGTCACCCCCTCGTTAGTCAGGTCTGACCATAAGCTAATCACCCTTAACATCCACATCCCACCCCCACCCCCCAGTAAGGAAACCTCCATAAAAACTTCTCCAAAGCCAACTTCATGCTACTTAAGTCAGAAGTGACAAATTTCATGACACCCATGCAGAAAAGAACTGAACTTTTAACTGCTGAATCCTACACTAAGGCATTGTACGAGCACATCCACTCTTGCATGAATTGTGCCATCCCAAATAAAACCAAGATGCTCTCATCCAAAAAAAGGAAGCCAATCTGGTGGTCCCCTGCCATAAACAAATTTTACAACAAAAGGAAGAAACTGTTGCACTGTTGCAGAAAAGAAGAAAATCCCAGGATGCAAAAAACTCCCTTACCAGCCTCAGTAAGAAACTGAGATCCTTCATAAAATCCTCCAAAGCTAGTTACGAAAATAAAATTGCCAAAGATTCCAAAGACAACCACAAGGCATTCTATAACTATGTCAAGAATCTAAATGGCAATGCTCAGATCTGCTCTGAGCTAAAACAGAATGGCATTAAATATACTGATCCCAAGGATATTACCAATATCCTGTCAGATCAATTCAGTACCAACTTCACCCCCTCTCACCCCCTAAATGGCCCATCTCAATACCAAAAGTTTGCCAAATTCCAGTAATAACGGCCACACAGGTAAAAAACACACTCTCCAAAGCTATGAATACAGCATCCATGGGACCAGATGACATCCCAGGCTGTGTACTACATGAACTACAATATGAACTGGTGCCTCACCTAAGTGTCATGTTTAATCATAGCCTCACCTCAGGTTTCATGCCCACTGAGTGTCACAGAGCTACATTTATCCCACTCCACAAGGGGGGATCCACCTTGGATCCCGGAAACTACCGTCCCATCAGTCTGATGAGCCTTATCTGCAAGGCCATGGAGCGTATTATCATGGAACTTATAAACAAAGACATTGGCAACCTTCAAACACTAAACTCCACCCAGCTTGGGTTCGTGAAGGGCCGATCCTGTCTCCTGAATCTGATTGACTTCTTTGAATCAGTCTCCAGAGCCATGGACAAGTGTAAGGTGGTTCACACAGCCTATCTAGACCTTGCCAAGACCTTTGACACCATCCCCCACTCTGGGATCATAGATAAACTTACTAAGCTGGGTATTAATCCCTATGTCACCCAATGGGTTGCTAACTGGCTTACTGATAGAACCCACACTGTAAAAGTATCCGACTCCAAATCCAGCAACAGACAAGTGACAAGTGGAGTACCTCGGGGTTCAGTCCTGGGACCGCTCTTGTTTGGCATCTACTTCTCTGAAGTACAGGCCAACACTAAGAGACTCTGGCTAACAAAGTTCGCAGATGACTGCAAACTGGGAGCCATTATTGAATCCCCAAATGATGTGGATACTCTACAAAAGGGCCTTACAGAAACAGATGATTGGTGCCAGAGCCATGGGCTCAAGCTCAATACCAAGAAATGTATAGTTATCCCCTTTGGGAAAATCATGTACCCATGAATTACCATATAGGTGGCAGTACACTAAACACCAAAAGTGTGATAAGAGACTTAGGGACACAGGTGAACAGTGGTCTCACCTTCAATAACCACATTGCCACAACAGTCAGGAAATCCTTCTATGTGACACACTTCATCACTAAGGACTTTTCATCCAGAAAAAAGGAAGTCCTTGTCCCACTGTACTCATCCCTCATTAGACCCATTATAGAATACAACGCCCCATTTGGTATGTACCTCTCAAGACATCTGCAACAACTGGAAAGGCCACAGAAATAACTCACTAAAAGAATCACAGGCCTAAAGCAGATGCCCTACGCTGACCGCCTTACAAAACTCCAGCTATACCCTGTCACATATCGTCTACTCAGAGACGATCTCTGCTTAACATACAAGGCCATGTCAAACCCAGAGCTGTTGGACATGCTACACTTAAAGAAATCCCAATCCCTCAGAGCCACACGCTCCAGGGATCTAAACCTTGTCATCACAATAAACAAAACATGCTGGAGGGATAGGTTCCTGACCCAGAGACTCCCCAGACTCTGGAATAGATTGCCCATACTTGTCAAGCAGAGTGCCTCTTTGGCCCTCTTCAAAAGGAACCTTGACAATTGGATGGGAGAAAGGAAATTCACCCCGGGATCACATCACTCACCCTGCTAGACAGGGGTCCAGGGAAGTAAATAGTGTGGGAAGAAACAGCCAGGGAATTGTTATGGCTAGGCTTGTATAGGCCCTTGGGCTGGTAGCCTAGTACCAACCTATGAACCTATGAACCATTATTTAACAGTGTCTTTCTATTCACTACAGCTTCTGCCCGGCAGCAGTCAGCATCCTTTCTGCTTCATTCAGCCATTTCACATGTGTTGCTCATCACTCAGTTCAATGTAAGCAGTAAAGGAGAAAACAAAATCAGCACCATATATAATACACTTGGGCTAATGAATTGACATTATTCTTTCATTCTTACCATCACCTTATATCATTATTCCGTTATCACTCTAAGACACTGGAGTTCTCACATAGTCAGCTTTACTATGCAGATATAGTTGTTTCTCACTGTCTACAGTGCAGCTCATTCCTGCCCTATAACTACTTATTTTCTTGGTCTTTTAGTTACACTTCTTATTATGGGCACCCACCTCTATCACCACCATCCAGCCTTCTGTTATGTGACTTAGACCAGACTTCACTGGATGTTGTGCTCCTACTGACCACTTCATCCTCAAAAGTCCATTCCATCCTTTCAATTAAGACTTTATTCAGAGTTGAGACCCCTCATCTCTCTCTCTCTTTCCATTAGGAGACTCAGTGGTGAATACAACCTCTTCTGCCAACATTCGCTAATTAAAAGAAATGCCCACTAACTCCCTCTTGTGAAACTCATAAATACATCACTGGCCTTCTACTAAAAATGTCATTGCTTTCTGGATAGATGAAGAAATCCTTCTTCACCCATTCAGAGAACAGCAAACAAATCTAGATATATGAATCATTTCTTAGCACTGACTTAGTCCATACATCACGAGGCAAGAATAGCACTCTCTACGTTTACACAGTGCTAAGGGTTCCACCATATCTTATCACCTGCTTTTCTGTTGTGCCACATAACATGGCATCATTATAATGATGTCTACATTTCCACAATACTATGGAATAAGCCACATCTTAGATACTGCTTACCTCATATGTCACATTACATGATATTACTATAGTGCTGTTTATATCTGCAATGTTAAGGAATCAGTCACATCATAGCTCCTGCTTACCTCATATGTCACATTACGTGACATCACTATAACACTGTCTACATTTGCACAAAGTTAAGGAATCAGCCACATCTTAGCTATTGCTTACCTTATATGTCACATATGATAAGTGTAGCACAGTCTACATTTGCACCCTGCTAAAGACAAGAGATCCACCCCCTTGACCTTATGTCCCAGAAATGTTAATCCCTGTAGTCTTCTATCTTATCAAGGAGCTAGTGTTTGACTCTGTAATGATGTCAGTTGCACAATATCTGTCTGGGCCACCTAATTTTCCACTCAGTGCACTGTGTAAAACATGCAACAGTCCCCTTATAGGGCAGATTGGGCAACTCCCTCTCTAGTGGTTTCAGCAGATCTACCACTGACCCAGCTGCTGCCATTCCAAAACTTCTAAAGTTTCCCATTGCTCCACCTTATCTTGCAGTAGTTGCACATCATTTTGGGGAGCACTTCCCACAATGTTGTGCTGCTTTATTAATTCTCTACACTTAATACTGTAAGTTGTCAGCCATGCAGATTCTCCCTGCAGTCCTGAAACATCTTCTGTTACACTGTAAAAGCCTTCTCAGAGGCTAACATCTCCACCATGAAGCCAGCAGGTTTTCTGAGCAAACAATATCTGCTTGAGGCCATCTCTGTCTCAGGCTCACCATTACCCACCATATTTTCTGCCTTACAACTTCCTCCACAAAGCTAGAGATGTTTGCATACTTTTGGACATTACAAAACTGCTATTAATATGATTGTACTGCTTCTTTAGTAAAGTGTGATTATCTTGCATTAGCTGTCACCCTTCCAAAAACTTTTGATTTCTGTTGTCCTCAGCAGGTAATTAAGCAACTTATGATTTTCTGTTAATCATCCATTATGAAGTGGGTCTGCATATCGGACTTACCCATAATTTGCACTGCACATTGAAGATGTCTTTGGATATGGACTACAGCCTTAGAATGCTACATCTCCACCATCCCATGCCTTGTCCTCTCCACAGGAGGGATACCTAGTGCCTTTATATAGTAACCATTTCAAATGTTGGGACCCACTTGAACAAGTTCCAAAACATGGAGAATGAACAGCTGAAAAAATCAAACAATTATACCAGGTCTGAGATAGACATTTGTCAGAATATTCCCTTTCCTCCAAAGTATGGCAATCTCAGAGTTTTTATATATAAGTTACAGGGGGGTAAGCCCCCCTGCAAAAAAAAAAAGTTAAAAGGAGAAGATCAATTTTCAAGAATTGCTTTCTTCATGGATTTTTGGTCTTTTTCTCTGCATGTCAGCACTCAGCATTTCAATAGGGAGCTGCCCTTCACTCATCATGCATTTCTTCCTTCCACAGTCTACCCTTTTTAACTTAACTCTGCTCCCAAATCCATATCATTCATGAGAATCCCAACCAGATGCTTACTTATTGTCACCATGCAAGCAAGTCTAGCTGCTCAGCACTGGTCAGTTAGTTCTGTCATGCAGAGCTAGTAATGCTGATAGAGTAGGTGTGAGCAGTTTGTCATATGACCATGCTGTGATTTGTCATAGATATTTTTGGAAATTGCCTATTACTTCCAGGAGAGTAGTTTCAGGCATTTGTCTCACTACATAAGTCTGAGTAGGCTGCATGTTTTGATGGTTTTGAGAGTGAGACACCAGGCTGGTGATGGAATTAGCACTTGCACTGCCAGCAACCTGATACAAGATCCAGCTCATGTATCAATTGATAATGATCTGTAAAGTCAGGACTGAATGTACTAATGATGGTGTTTGCCACTTACAAATGAAAGCTTAATACTGTACTTGTTTTAATAGTGTTTGAGTGCCATAGCTGGTAGTGTGGCTGGAGTGACTTGTGAGTACCACAGTAATAGACAATGCAATAAATGTATGTAGCTGGCATGCCCATGGCTTGTGCATTCTAGGAATCTTGAAACATGGATGAGGAATGCAGTGTGTCTTTCTAAGCTCAACACCTCGTAGGTCCCACGGCTGTCCACAGATGCAGTCTTCTATACTAGATTTTTTCTATATTTGAGTACAGGGAGAACTCATGGTCTCTTTGTGAGAAGAAGTTCATGAAAATTTTAAGAGGTCCAGGTACATTTCAGAAAATTCTAAGGTAGGAGACATTAATGTCAGCTCATTGGGAAAATGTTATTTAAAATCCAGTGATCATAAGTCAATAACTTTGAAGAAATGGAATGATTAAGGGACCTTATTAAAAAAGTTACTCTAGAATACCACTCAATGGAAGAAAAGGAATTTATTTTTAAGTACTCATAGTTTGGTTTCTATTTTACTCCATGGAAATTATAAGCACAGAAATGCCTTCATACAGCTTTGTACACCTGTCAGTACATGTGTACATGTTCCCCACTCTCCCCTTAAATCTTGAGATGCTTGACTAATGCTGAGGAAAAATGACTGCACTTCTTTTAGACCTGCATACTTTTAGGATCATTTGGGACACAGAAGGAGCAGGTACAATTATTTTGGGAAAGGGTTTGCTTTGGCAGTAGTAGCAATATTGTTTAATCTTCAGTTATAAGCTCTGTCTGGGATTGATCACTATAAGCTAGGTGTAATATTGTTAAGAGCACCAAGAAAATCCATAACAAGGTACAGGAAATCCACTACTCCTCATTTTGCTAGATAGATATGGGAGATTGTATTTAAGCTAAATTTCCAGAAATGTCAGGTAGGACCATCTAGGAGCTCGCACTCCAGAATAATGGTTATATGGGCTCTTTAAATGTAATGGATGACTCTGTGCAGCAAGTAAGCTAGTCCCTACTGAGAAAACAGCTCTTCTCTTTTTTAGCTTCAGTAATCTATGTAAGTAAAAATATATGTAACTTATAAATAAGTCATCTAGACCTTTTACATTTTTATATTTTCACATAAGTCCTCATTGCAGACACGTGTCTTGAATGTTCTTGCTCCAAATAAGGTTTCTGCTGATGTATAAAGCAGCTGTTGAAGATGGAGCTAGGTTGCTTGAGGCTTTACACATGCTGTTCACATGAGGCTTTTCCAATATGCCCTTCCCATTTCTGATGCGCTGGTCTGACATCAGGGGGTGTGCAATGACAATCTGAGGGACCCATCCCAAACCTACATGGCAACATGTTCCTCAAGCTGCCTGCCCCTAACATCCATCTGAAGCAGTTGTAAGGCTCCAGTACCACCAGCAGAGCTTCTGTGCTTCAGCTCCTTGTCCCAGTGCCCGCTAAACCTACCCCCAAGGAGAGGTGGGCGAGGGGAGTAGGCTGAGCCATTTTATTTATCTCCTGGAATATAACTGCTTATGTTGCTATAAGCTGGTTTACACTGAGACTAGCACTTCTGATTGCCACCTGAATTACTGGCTCTGGCTGTACCACCAAGTTCACAAGAACTGGGATAAGTGTATTTTATTCATATCATGTATATATACTATGCTAACTGTATACTGATGCTGTGGTTTAAATAATCTCGCTTTGAAATTTTTTTCTGTTTTTCTTCCAATGAGAAGAAAGGGAGATAGGCTGTGTCTGGGTTTCTGATTGCATTAGATATGTAAACAAGTGTTCCTACTATTCACCAGTGTGCTTTTTTAAGCTATTCAGGGTTTTACTGTGTTGTTATAAGTTGATCATGTTTGCACAGAATTGCACTACACACAGCGGTGCTGTGGTGTGCAGTCCATAGATGCAAGTGAAATGTTTTAATTGTATGTAGTTGTGTGCTGCTTGCCTCCACTAGTTCTAATCAGTAGTCTGTTTGCTTGTTAGCTAACAGATGCCTTAGCTGCCATTCAAGCCACAAGGTGCTGTTAGCCATACCTGTCAACCTCTTAGAGCAAGAAATCTGAGCAAAGCCATAAATAATGGGCTGACAGCCCAAAATTGGGACACTTTTTTAATATTGCTCTTTCAAACTTAGAAAGTTACTAGAATAACAGGTTGTGCATTAGCACAAATATTCTGAAGGGTATGAAGTCTGAAACTCAAATGTCTGTCATTATTTTTCTGACTTCACTCCTCAATGATTTGCAAATGATTTGCCACCAAACCACATATTTATGAGAAACATACCAAAAATGTGAGGCACAAATTTGGACATTCTGTGAAAATCTGTACAGTTGAGAGGTATGCCACTGTTAGCTGATATGACCCCTAATGGTTGCCCTAAGCTGCTCTGTGGACAGCAGCATGTTGCTGTACAGTAAGACAACGTTAGCTGTTCTGTTGTTGTTGTTGTTGTTGCTGTTTTTTTAGCTACCACTGTGTTCTTCAGCTATTACTACTGTGCACTCATGACTGAGCTGGATCTCTCATGGTTTCTTGTTGTAACTGCGATTGTTATGCTCTTGCATGTATTACTCTTCTTCTTGCCTTGCTTGTTCCTTTAAATTTATTGTAAATCTTGTTATTCACTACTCACATTGCTGCTATTTTGGTTATTGTAACCTCTTGCATTCATTATATTGCACCTTGTGCACTTAAGATCCCTTGTGCCTATCAATTAAATACCTGGTGGCCCTTAATCGTGAAAGACAGACCCATCTGACTTACATGGAAAACCAGTCAACTTGCATCCATTCTGTGGTCAGCGTCCTACAACTTTGTATTCTTAGATGGTATAGGAACTGCCAAATACTCACAGACAATGAACTAGTACTTCAGACAAATGTTGTAGTCGGTGAGATGCATGGAGGCGACCCTTTCACCTAAAAAGATGCTCTGTGATTAACAAATATTACCACACATATCTACATGAGCACACCAAACTAATATATGCTGATGCTATCAAAAATAACTTCCCAAGCCTCCTATAACTAGGAAAATAAAGTCCAAGGAGAAATCTACTAACACACAATTTGTGCTCTCACATATAATATTGAGCCACCAGGCTATAAACTTTAAACCATCGACTGCCAGTAAGCCCATGAGTAAAAGTATAAATGCCCTATTAATTGATGACTCCATTGTCAAGCACACTGACCTCGTGAGTACAAGACTGAACAAGGAAAGGTTAACAGATGGTTGTATCTCTGACACCAGGATCTGTGATGATATGAGGGCTCTTCAGTCCCCCAAACTGGGCAAATACAAATATGGCCTAGTGAAAAGCGATGCAGTTGTGAATTGGCTTGGGGTGCTTGAGCTTATGGAACATGCAGGGATGCATGTTGTGCCTCACTGGGCATGTGTCAAATGAAGTAAAATTCTGGTCCTAAGTGGAATCTTAGCTTCACCCAGAATAATGCCTAAATGCAAAGAAAACATTGACTTCAGGAATCAGCTAAATAGCTGGTGATAAAGTATGTGCCTGCCTGGAATGAGATGGTAGACAGGCCAACTTGCTTCACTAAGGAATGCCTTTACCTCTCATTCCATGTTTCTGCATATTGGACAAAATTCTTGCTGCCTCACAGTGCCATATGTAAGCATATTCTGGCTATTGGACATCCCCAGCAGATAAAATGACAGCAAATTCCAGTTCTGACTATATCAAGGTTGCTGTTCTCAATGCCAGAAGTAATAATAATAATAATAATAATAATAATAATAATAATAATAATAATAATAATAAATTCCTCAACCATGAGACTTTCCTGCAACTGTAATATATCCATGTCTTAGATCTGAGGTAAACAGTGGGGATGTTTCCATAATTGCAGAAGTTGTATCACCTTTAGGGAGATTCCTCAAGACCTATAAATGAAGCACACTGAACTTCAACTTACCCTAAACAAAGCAAATTATGAATTTATAGCCTGCTATATGACACCTTTCATGTACCCAGATGACCACGAGAGATTTCTAAATGTACTCACTGAACTATACATAAAAATACTTTTATGATGGATGATTTCAATTGTCCGTCAGTAAGCTGGCACACCTGTACTTCAAAAGTTGGCTATGCCCAAAGACTCCTTGATTTAAGTAATTGATAATTCATAGGAACAAACTGTAAATGAGCCCACTAAGGATGCAACATACTAGACATCATCCTTACCAGCATAGCCCCCACATATACTATTTCTGTAGTACCATCAGGTCTTGTTAAATCCATCCATATATTGGTGACCATCTCTTTTAACGTCTCAGGCACATATTCATATGGAATCCCCACAGCAAGGAATAATCCTTACAAACTAATTGTGTACTGAAAAATGACTAAAATGAAATGCTGAAAAGTATAGCATTGTCACATTTGATAAGCATCTCTCAGCTGGGACAGTGGCAGTGAAACTTGCATGATATGCTGACGGTCTTAGGTTCAAGTCCCAAATAAGAGATAATATTATCTTTTTACTTCAAAATTCAAATAATGCCTAAGTACAGAGAAGTTTCTCTCTGTATTTAAGTGCATGTGTTTGTAATTTTACCTTGGTCACCTTGCTGAGGTTTTCTAGCTGAAGGTATAAAGCTCTAAAGGAAAAACTCAACACTCTGTACAGAGGCTCTAGCTGGTCCAGTGGCAGTGGCATTAACATGGTATGCTGTAGGTCTTGAGTCCAAGCCCCACATGAGAGCTCATATTATACTTTCATTTCTATGATTAGAACAATGCCTAAGCTGAGGGTTTTCACTATATTTGTGCATGTGTGTACCTTTGTGTGTTTGTAATTTGCCACAAAAACAGAATGACAGATGCAATTCAACTGACCACTATGGTTTTTACTGGACAGGCACAATGAGAGATAATTGTACTGGTGCAGAAAAAGTGTGCGAGATGAAAATTCAGACATAGAAACACATTTCTGTAAAACAATCCAACTTTTGATGGTGCATTATTCTTAGGACTGGTATGGTTTGTTGATCCTAAAACATAATGATAAGTCAGAAAGTCCTGGTTGGAATCACAGTTGGTTGTCATTAAGCCACTAAGTGGCCTTGCACTGACATTTTATTCATCTGCTCCTGAATACTTACGGTAATAAAGCTGCTCTCTATAAAAATGCTAATTCACTAGTTTATTGTTGTTTAAATTAAAGGACAATAACAAGATTCTGTTATTAAATACTCAACTTATCTGTCCTTTTTCTCCCTATTTACAGTCCCTGCTAGGAATAAACAACAATACAGCATTTAAAATATTTTAACCCGACTGCTTCTCTCCACTAGAAAAGTACCTTACTGTACTGCGGTGGTTTCACTTTCAAAGAACTTTTATCCCACCCTGGAAAAGCTTGCTGCAGTCTCCAATTCACTGGTGTCATCAAGGCCAATGAATACAGTTAGTTTTCTGGCCAATTCCCTCCCCAAACCGACATCACCATGACCGTCCTAAAAACCTACCCATGCTGTGATATCACAGCTCCCTGGTCCTTCCCTTACCCATACAGAAAATCAAGGCTAGAACAAGGAAACAATACATGCATCAAGTCCCTTGCTGTCAGCTGGCAATCACAGCAGGTAACAGCTCAAATTACTCTTAGCAGTTTGACAGCTAGGGAAGTTAGGTGAAGGGGGATGGAAAATTACTCAAAGTAGTACAATACAGGTTTCACAAAAGACTGCAATTTAGCCATTCTAAAAAGAAGCAGCAGTAAAAAGCACTTTGTAAGTCTGTTCTGTAGCATTTGCACTGTTTGTGTTTTAAGTAGTCCCTGAACGGCATGAAATGTTATTTAAAAAAAACTGACTAAAAGACAGCAGTGTATGCCTGTAAAATCAATGCAGTGATAGGAACTTTAGGAAGAAAGAGGCCTGCGTGATCTAATTTTTTACAGACAAGCACTGCATTGCGGGATACCTAGAGGCAGACTAAACAGTCAGAAGTACTTCAAGATGCCATTTCCCATGTGGATGGACTCAGAAATTACGTATAAAAATATTTAAAAGCCTGTAAAAAGTCTCAGAGTGGTGTTAAAATGTAGGAAACACCAAACCGTGATGAAATAAACATGTTTTTGACTCTGTGGGGGCAGTTCTCCTTTAAGCAAACAAACCAATCATCATAAGTCACTTAAATGTAAGCAGGCAACATAGCTACATCACTCGGATTTTATATTTTTTATGTATTTGTTCATTTTAATCTTTTCCTATGAGAATTAGTAAAATACTTCTTGTGAATTAGGCATTTGGATATAGCTCTTGCCTCATAATCTATAGTTTTATAATTTAGCTTTAAGCTATAATAAAATATTGCTTTAGTGGATTCACTGTGAGAAGCCAACTCAAAATCAATTAAATGCAAATTCATTATTTCTAGTGCTGAACCTAGTGGTTACAAAACAGAACATATTTTCTACAAAGGTTCAAGTCCCATTATATCCCTTTGTAAGGGGACCTCATCCCCTTATTTAAATATAGTAATGTCCATGGTCACACAGCTGTGGGGAAAACCGAAACAATATGCAAGAGTGAAAATTGCAGCTGCAGTCTCACATTCAAGCCATGCAATTTCTAATACAATTGCACAAAAAGGAAAAACCATTATGCTCCTGTTCTATATAGGAACCACAAGGACAGTGTATTTAATAACACTCAGTGTTCAAAGCATAACAGTACTACAGTAATAACCCATAATTGTGATAGTTTGGGTATAAAGAAAATTATCACACAGAATTTGAACTTGCTTTGAAGTTATGATATGCTTTGATATAAATAGTAGAAAAAGAATCCTTACTTCTGAACAAATGTGTTACTAATCTGAAGGCTGTCTTGGAGTTAGACACTTCACTATATCCACAAAAATGTCATTTTAATACACTGAAGCTGAAGAGAATGTACGCCTATGGGATTGGTAATCAGCATATTTGTCAGTGAGTTTGATTTTTTCCTTCCTCTGTTCTTAGGATCAGAGATCATCAAAGCACAAGAGATGATATTGTAACAAAATGTTCTTTCTCACAGTGCTATACTGCAAACCACCAGTGACATTCTCATCCAGTCTTTAAAGCTGTCTGTCTACCTTAGTTTATTTCACCTGCTTGATTATTTTCCTGTCATGTTGCTTTGAAAAATCAACACCAGAAATTTTTCTTCTCTCATGATATGCCCAAAATATCTTATGTTTCTGTCAGGCAATCACATTTACAAGCTAGCTTCCTGTCTAAAGCTCTCTCATGATTGATTCAATCAACCAGTGTTCTGTCCACCTAACCCTCAAAATGTTGCAATCCCCATCGACCTCAAAGGCTTCTATCTTTCTAATGTCCTTCTTAAGTGTCCAATTCTCACACCCATGCATTGCAGTTGCCTTGGTATCTTTCTTTAGACTGCGATCTTTCCACTGTTGGGCAAGTGATCTGATATTTGATTTTGCCACATCAAACCTATGCCAAATTTCTTTGCGGCAGACAGTGTCTTGGTTTATGCTGACATATAAGTATTTAAAGGTGCTCACTTGCTCAAGACGTGCTCCATGACAATAAGTGTTGAAGGTTTCATTTTGTTATGCTACTGTCATGGATTTTGTTTTGTCAGTATTTGTTTCAAGGGAATAGTTTCTTGAGACTTTGTTTGATGCCTCTGCTAGCACTTATAAATCACCCAGTGATGCTACAATGAGGGCAATATTGCTTGCTCAGCATAAATTATTAATATTCCTACTATTTAATTGAAAAACAATCATAATTCATCCACAGAATTTCACATCAGTTCCTCTTTATACAAACTGAAACATACAGATGAAATGGTTCTGAAACAGCACAATCTACTCTAACAGATGCTTGTTGCAGTTTATACAGATTTCTGATAACTTGATAAACAGTTGCTAATACCCATATGCTTTAATACATTCCACAATTTGCAGTGATATACAGAGTCAAAGGCTTTCTTGGGATCAGAAAATGCCATATAGTGAGTCTGACTCAATTCTCTTGTTTTCTCTAGGATCATTTGAAGGTTACACAATTGATCTCTAGTGCCTACACACTTCTGAACTCCATCTGCTCTTTGGTTAGCTCTTGTTCTCCTGAACCCCATCTGTTGTTGAATTAGCTCTCATTCTCCTGAACCCCATTGGTTCTGTGGTTAGCTCTCGTTCTCCTGAACCTGAGCTGTTCTTTAGTTAGCTCTCATTATTCTGAACCACATCTATTCTTCAGTTAGCTCTTGTTCTTCTGAACCTCATCTGTTCTTCAGTTAGCTCCCATTCTCCTGAACCCCATTTGTTCTTCGGTTACCTCTCGTTCTACTGATGGAGCAATACACTTGAGATGGGCTTGCAAGAGTATTTTTGGGTCTGACTGATTAGTAATATTAGCCAGTGATCAGCACAGTCTGTTGCTTCCAGTGTTTTTGGGATCAGTACTAACTCTGAGTAATGCCAGTCCTTTGGCCATTGTCCTGTCTGCAGAATCTTATTGCAGAGGTTGGTTAAGAAATCCACTGTCATGTCACCTCCAGACTTCATCAGCTTTGTAGGAATGTTATTAATATACTATGTTTTCAGTTGGAAATGTGTCTAATGGCATCATGAACATCATAGTTCAGTATCATGAGTTCTAACTCATTAAAGGTTCAAATGAATCATCTACTTCATTACTGTGATGTCCTCTGGGTTGCTCAGTAATCATCCATTATCATGTTTATTTGTCTTAGCTTAAAAACAGCTCTTTACCTTTGAACAATATTAAATATTTTACAGCATTATTATCAACCCAGCTTCATCATCTGTGCATTGTTGCTCTAGCCATGCATCTTTGTCTTTATGCACTTGTCTTTGTACTGTGACACCAACATTTTAGTATTATTATTGACATTTGTATTTCTTTAACCTCCTTCTTACTTCCATCAGTTTTAGCACCTTCTCCAAAATCCAGAGTTTGTTGGTGAGCAGAATATTGTTACCAGTAAATGTTTCAGCAACATCTTCTATAATTGTCTTGATATCCCCCATTGTTCTTCACCTTCTCTTCCTTCATCTTACAACAATTTTATGGTCTCCATCTTATTATTAAATTCTACTATAAATGCACATTTAGTTGTGTCAAGTTCTAACTTCTCAGGTTTAAGCATGGGGTTGAGCAAATAGTTCACTGGTGACATATATTTGAGCAGAAAGTTGTACTCACCATATTATGGTCAAAGCCAAAATCTGGGCCTGGGTATGCCTTCAAAATCCTGACATTTTTCAACCACATCTTTTCACTAAAATATAGTCAAATCTAATTTTTTGTTGTCATCCAGAGATATCCAAGTGTACTGCCTTAGAAGTAGATATTCAAACACTGTGTTGGCAATCATCAGATTACTACGCAAACGGAAGTCTAATAGTCATAAATGTGTCAGGAAATGGTTTGGCTTTTAAATGAACAGAAATAATTCTGTCCAAAACAGCATTATAGCCCAGCAGACTCATAGCAGTGTATCTATTCAGAATAAAATCAAACTCCACTTTTATCTTCATTTCTACCTGAGACAATAACTAGTTTGCCTGATATTGTTCTAAACTGACCCTGTTCTGTCCATCTTGTTTCAGCTAATCCCATTGCATTGTTGTTAAATCTTTTTCACATTTCGTTCAGCACATTTGCTGGCTTACCAGCCTGGAATGTGATTATCAATGAAGAAAACATGACATTTTAAAAACATTTTGACAGACGTATTACCATCTGTGGTGTTTTTAATTCCAAAAGCCATGGAGTGGTTTATTTTACTATGTGCACAGCATGAAACATATTTTTAATGTGGGGAAAACCATTAGAAGATTACCAAGATGCATTTATAGACATCAGTAAAGAATTAAAATAAGAGTCAGAGCTTGCTTTATACAGCTATTGCATTGTTTGTGCTAATTTTAAGAAATTCTTGTTTTCACTAGTTGAAAATATAAACATTGGTAGGGGTGATCATCAAGCACTATTAAAAGCCAAGGAATTGAGATGGCAGTTGATTTCAAATGCTGATCATCCTCTTGGGCTTAATGATTGGGTTTGTATTAACAGTATTTTAAAACTCAAGGAAAGAAACAAGATTTTATTTTTAGAATTTTTTAAACAAGTTTGAATCTGTTGTAGAAGGTTGTATTCTTAAACGTTTTAGTAGGCAAGAATATTTGGTTGTTTTTGAAATGTTGTCATCAATTTGTGCCACATAATTTCACTTTTTTTAAAGAAAATGGTTTGGTACGGCTGTTTTTTCTGAAGAAGTCAGACAAAAGTGTTAAATTAATAGTTGAAAGTTTCAGTCAACCATTTCTGCTTATTTTTTTTTTCTTTGGAGTGATTATTTTACATACTTGGGCATGTCATTGTAGTAATTTTTGTATGTTTTTTCAGTTTGTTTGCTTTTCTGTACATAACTGAAATGGTGGAACTGAAACTAAGTGGTAATCTGAGTTAACTTTATACACCATTCTGAGTGAATTATGCAATGCCTTGTTAATGATGACCAAGCGGAGGGAAGAATGAAAAGAGGTGAAATTATTGCTTCTAAACAAGGTAAGCTAGCCACATATAGCAGTATAATTGTAGCACACATTTAGTAACAAACCTAGTGTACTTTAGGATGTATTTGTAGGAAGTGATTTGCCATCCAATGGTTGTGATTTGGATTTTAGTTTTAGGTTTTCTTTTTTTTTTCCAGCTAACTACAACAATCTGTCCAGAGACAGCAATGTATCAAAGTATATTCAATGTAAAGACAAAAAAATACATTCATTTATTAATTAAGGATTTTGAGAAACATAATAAATAATGGTCCATATATCTCTGCAGACAATTCTTACTCTGCCCTCTAACATTTATATATAACCTCTGCTCAACAACAAACATGATGACTTCTATCTGGAAATCTGCTTATATCAGTCCATTTCCAAGAATTCTAAAACCAAGTAGCATCAGTCATTTTCAAGCAATCTCAATACTGCCCACAGTGGACAAACTCCTAGAAAAATGTATCAGTGAGCAACTCCTCACCCACCTCCAAAAATACATTTACTCTCTAATAAACAGCATGGATTCTGGCCCAGCAGAGTAGTATATTATGTAGTACTGCATTTGCTTAGAGGATTGTGTTTATATTACATGAATTCCAAGGCTCTCAGATTTAACAATATTCTGAATGGTATCCAGACTAAACACCCTTGGTATAGTGAGCTGGTATTTTTTATTTATCTTATTCATTTATTTATTTATTTATTTTTATAAAGTGGGTATGGAACATATGTCAATTTTAATTAAACGTTCAGGGATTGGACTTACTGATTTAAAGAAAAAAAGGTGATGACAGTTATAAATTAATATTGCACCATAATATTTTTCAGCAAAGCAGATCTGTATTTCATTCTACAATATCCCGTATTAACAGGCATGAAGAAACCATAAGGAATAAGAAACAAAATAAACTTGATTGTACCAAAGTTGCGCTCAGTAATGGTAAGTTGTATCCAATTGTAAATCATGCCACCAATAATATTACATAATCCAAAGTCATATCATGCGGTCAACAACAGACTAGTTCTGATCATCATCATTTAGGTAACACCCATTTTGGGGGGGCAGCAGAACATGAACAGCAAATTATGCCATTCTGTGATAAGTGCAAACAGTTTTCAAACACATTCAAATTCTTCTGCGGGACAAAATAGAATAGGTGAAGGAAGATCTGGTCCTGATAATGGACAGCAGGCAGACTTACAGCTTCAAGGAGAGATGTGAATCAATGAACAGGACACAGGAAAGATTGTTTTACCACCATGCTGTGGCCCCTTTTGTAAGTACTTCAAACACTTTGAACATACTTAATTTAACTAACAAGATTTTTTTCACATGCAGAGCTAACTGTTTTAAAGAAAGGGTTACTGTCTGTATCTGCTGGCAGAGCCAGTCTGGCTAAGACTTTGGTTGAGCTAAGATTAGGCAGCTATTAAAAAGACAAGCAGGAAATATTTTTTTACAATTTGATATTACCAGATAGATAGGCTTTAGCTAAACTGACTGACAGTACATGGGGAGAGATAGTTGTAATGACAACTACTGAATACAAGGAATGGATGACAGAGTTATTAACTCATGGTGACCCATATACAGAATTGAAGGAGGGTACTGGGAAAGTATGAATGTCATAAGACTCAGTGGTCCTGGAATATCTATGAACCTAGACTTTTATGAATTTGGGGTTTATTAAATAAGAATATAAATGTATTGATTTGTGCCTTTTAGGTATGTTGGAACAGAAGAGTATTTCTGTGGATTTATATAAGTTTTTTTTTTTTAATGTAACCAACTAAAAAATAAATGTTTTTTTTGGAATACCTAAGATTCAGAAGAAAAGATCCAGTCCACCATTTAGAACCATTGCATCAGTGGCTGTGTCAAAAACAAAATTTAGACTTGAATGTGAACAATAGAATCAAATCACAGGTAACCAGTGACCATTCCTACATAAAAGATACTTGGAATTTGTTTTTTATTACCAACATAGAGACCTTCATTAATTATATGAGCAAGTTTTGTTAGCTGCAATACACATAGCTACATGAAGGAGTGGAGTATGATACAAACACACTTTGCACAGTATTACAATTGATTTTATATATATATATATATATATATATATATATATATATATATATATTTTTTTTTTTTTTTTTTTTTTTTTTTGTTTGTTTGTTTTTTTTTAATGGCAAGTTTTATCAACAAAACACTTGAGTGGCTATGGGTGCAATAGTAGCACTGACAGAATGGAAGGCTAATGTGTTATATGCTTGTAACATATTTGACAATGTGCTGTTTTATTCCTGATATATAAATGGTTCATTCTTTTTATGGCATGGGACTGAACAGTCTTTTTCCAAATATGTTATTTTTTTAAATCTTTGTATTGACTTTTTAACATTAACATTCACTCCTGTGACATCTTATCATAGTATATCATCACACTTGATAAAACTCAGAAAGGATTTATATCCAATATTTTTCCGAATCTACTTGCATTAATAATTAATAACATTTTGAGAGTCATTATCCTTATTATATTAGGAAGAATGTTGTTTGAGGGGAACTCATAAGAGCATAAAGACTGATAAGTAGTGAAAGTTTATTTCAAGATGAGTCTAGTGACATAAAAAACATATTTTTCTTCAGAGGGTATAAAGAGAATATGATCAACAGTCATAGCTGAAGCCATAATAAAAAGAAAAGGCTGTTATGCTACCACTTTACATGAAAACAACTCAGACAATGTATTTAATAACATCCAATGTTTGCATTATAACAGCACTGTGGTAATAACATTCAGCTGTGATAGTCTGGATGTTAAAAAAAATATTGCACAAAACTGGAAAGTGTTTTTGATCATGATCTTCTTCTTTTTCTTTCCGCTGTTTCTGTTAAGGGTCACCACAGCGGATTATCTGTTTACATTTCTTCCTATCCTCTGCATCTTGCTTTGTCACACCAGCCACCTGCATGTCCTCTATCACCACATCCATAAACCTTATCTTAGACCTTCCTCTTTTCCTCTTACCTGGCAGCTCCATCCTTTTATTTTATTTATTTTTATTTATCATTTGTTGACCGGGAAAGTCCGACTAGGTTCCACAGAGCCTGTTTTCAGCGGAGGCCCGGGGAGAAATGCTCCAGATGCATGAACTTAGCATCCTTTTTTCCAATATACCCAGCATCCCTTCTCAGCACATGTCCAAACCAGTGCAATCTCGCCTTTCTGGCTTTGTCTCCAAACCATACAACCTGAGCTGACCCTCTGATATACTTATTCCTAATCCTGTCCATCCTTGTCACAGCCATTGCAAATCTTAACATCTTTAACTCTGCCACGTCCAGCTCTGACTCCTGCCTTTTTGTCAATGCCACCGTCTCCAACCTATATACCATAGCTGGTCTCACTACCCTCTTGTAGACCTTCCCTTTCACTCTTACTGGTACCCGTCTGTCACAAGTCACTCCTGACAGTCTTCTTTACCCACTCCATCCTGACTGTACTCTCTTCTTCTCCTCTCTTCCACACTCGCCATTACTCTGAACTGTTGATCCCAAGTATTTAACTCATCCACTTTCGCCAACTCTACTCCCTGCATCCTCAACATTCCTCTATCCTCATTCCTCTATCCTCCCTCTCATTCACACACATATATTCTGTCTTAGTCCTGCTAACCTTCATTCCTCTCCTCTCCTCTCTAGAGCATATCTCTACCACTCTGTAGTCTTGTCAACCTGTTCCCTACTCTCACTACAGATCATAATGTCATCTGCAAACATCATAGTCCACGGGGACTCCTGTCTGATCTCGTCTGTCAACTTGTCCATCACCATTACAAATAAGAAAGGGCTCAGAGCTGACCCTTGATGTAATCCTACCTCCACCTTAAATGCATCCATCACTCCCACCACAGACCTCACTATTGTCATAGTACCCTCATACATATCCTGTATCACTCTTACATACTTCTCTGCCACTCCTGACTTCCTAATACAGTACCACAACTCCTCTCTAGGCACCCTGTCATATGCTTTCTCTAAATCCACAAAGACACACAATGCAACTCCTTCTGACCTTCTCTGTACTTCTCCATCAACACTCTCAGAGCAAACATCACATCTGTAGTGCTCTTTCCTGGCATGAAACCATACTGCTGATCACTAATCATCACATCCCTTCTTAACCTAGCTTCCACTACTCTTTCCCGTAACTTCATGCTGTGACTGATCATTTTTATCCCTCTGTAGTTACTACAGCTCTGTACATCACCCTTATTCTTAGAAATCGGTACCAAAATACTTTTTCTCCACTCCTCAGGCATCCTCTCACTTTCCAAGATTTCATTAAACAATGTGATTAAAAACTCCACTGCCATTTCTCCTAAACACCTCCATGCTTCCACAGATATGTCATTTGGACCAACAGCCTTTCCATTCTTCATCCTTTTCATAGCTGTCCTTACTTCCTCCTTGCTTATCTGTTGCTCTTCCTGATTCACTATCCCCACATCATCCAACCTTCTCTCCCTCTCATTCTCTTCATTCATCAGCCCCTCAAAGTACTCTTTCCATCTGCTCAACACACTCTCCTCACTTGTGAGTATGTTTCCCTCATTATCCTTTATCACCTTTACCTGCTGTACATCTTTCCTAGCTCGGTCCCTCTGTCTAGCCAATCGGTACAGGTCCTTTTCTCCCTCCTTAGTGTCCATGATACCTTTACATAATAGTAGGAAAAAAGACCCCTGTATTATGAACAAATGTGCAGGTAAATTGAAGGCTAGCTTGGAGTTAAACACTTATTTTTATCCACAAATTTTCATTTTATTGTACAAAAGCTGAAATGATGTATAAATGTGAACTTTATGCTTCATGTAGATTAATCAGTCAAGGGTTCATTTTTTCTGAAATTTTGACTGAAGTATTAGCATCAATAGTATTTTTGAATGCTAAAATTCTAGAGTGATTTTTACTGCTATGTGTACAATGTACAACAGTTTTTATACATAGAAGACCATAAGGACATTAGCAAAATGCATATGTGAACATCAGCATAGTATTAAAAATATGAATCTGAGGTTGCTTTATAAAAGTATTTTCTCATGTGTGTGCTAATTTTAAGAAATTCTTGTTTTCACTATATCTTATATCAGCATTAAGAATATTTTGAAACTCAGGAAATTAAGGCAGTAGTATTTAATTATATAAGATTTTTAGTTGTTTTGGACTGATGTCAGAAATTTATGTCACATGATTTCACTTTTATTTAAAGAAAATTGTTTAGAATGGTCAATTTATCTAAAGAAGTCTCAGGTTATGTATTTTTTGTTGTCCACCCCCCAGCTTAACACATTTCTGGTCTTTTTTACCCAAGTGTCCTAGTCCATTGCCATGTTTAGAAGGAATTCCCTTCATCTGCTGGATTAAAAGTAATATATTTGAATTTTGGCCAGCACGGAACCTAAGGATGTCCTTGGGGTCCCACTGATAACTTCTTCCACAAGGGGGAGATGTTTTTATATTTTTACTTACACTCCTGCCCCACCCCCCATATGCTCATCCCAGAATTTATGAGCTATACACGGCCGGCCTTAGGCATAGGTGAACTAGGCGACCGCCTAGGACACTGTACAGGATGGCCTTGTAAAGGCCACAATTTGTATTTATTTATTTATTTTAATTAATTTCCTGTTCTTATTATGCGAACGCATAGTAAGAAAATAAATTAATTAAAATAAATAAACCATAAGGCACTGGAATCATAGGGAGAGGAGGGGGAAGCTAGCGCCCCTCCCACTTTTATACCTGCAGGTTGGCCAGGACTTTAAAAATTAACAAAAAAAAAAAAACTTCACTCCACGATAGTGTAGTCAGTAGTGGAGTCTTCTCCTTTAAGGATTAACATGCATGCGTCACATCCACGTATGCCAACGTGGATGTAAACATGTTCTACAGTTGCATGCGAAAATTAAACAAGCAGTTTAAGAGAAGAGTTAATGCAGTGTGTACGTGTGTGGCTATTCAGATTAAAAAGAAGGTAAGTGTATGTGTGTATCTGTCTGTTTAAACTGGGCTTCTGTGTGCGAGAGAAAGTGTGTGTGTGTGTGTGTGTGTGTGTGTGTGTGTGTGTGTGTGTGTGTGTGTGTGTGTGTGTGTGTGTGTGTGTGTGTGTGTGTGTGTGTGTGTGTGTGTGTGTGTGTGTGTGTGTGTGTCTGCGTGTGTGTCTGCGTGTGTGTGTGTGCAATGAAAACAATAGTTGCTGGAGAAACAGAAAAGAAAAGCAAACTATTTTTTCAATAATGTGCCTTTTGCTGAGTTTCTTTCAATTTTGTAAAAAGCAGACATGCAAGAAAATAATGCCGATCTACATTTTCTGAGAACCTTACAACATACCCAAAACAAATTTCCTTTTTTATACCGATGCAGCCTACATTTTTAAATGCTGTTAGCCTCGTCAGTTGAAATCTGGAGAAAGGCACAAAGCTGAAAGAAATTATGGCACGGACATAAAATCCAAGACACTGTTAATTTGCTGGTGTCTTTCACTTAGCAGGATATTTTTCCAGAGTTGATGATGCATGACACTATACTATCTCTGACAACACAAGATAGCATACCTGTTAGCTACAATGATTTATGCAGACCTCTGTGATTTTTGCCTTTAAGTTTAGCCTTACCCTAATCCTAATTTTCTTTATAACCATAGATCAATTTGTACAGTACATTAATTATTAAATCAATGAATTGTGGTTCATGGGTTATGTCTTTACAAAAATATATCATTACTACTCAATACTGTCTTTTTCTAAAAATATATAAAAAAGGACATGCTCATCTTTTTCACTTGCTGGTTTGATCTTCTAAGGTGTTTTTTTTTTTTTTTTTTTTTTTGATGATCAGTGTTTAAAACGTAAAAAAAGTCAGCAAAGAGTTGGGGGAAAGAAAGCATTTGAAAAATTGAAACTGAGTATGTCCATTTCCCTACTAGATGCTTTACTTTTTGGTTGTATTCAGACTGCTTGTAAAAAAAGACTGAACTATAGCCATTTAAGTTATGTAGTTATTTAATACAATAAAAATGAAACTATTTATTTCAGTCAGATGATGACTTTTAAAACATTTGTAATATCTGTCAGGATGCCCTATAAAGAAAACTTGGATGCATGACCAGCCTCCATGATTTCTTTTCTATGACTGCCTTCTAGGCATTCATTTCCTGTCTGTGAACTCTCCAGTATTTAGAAGGATGCATGCAGTAGTGCAGTGGTAATGTTGTCATCTCACAGCAAGAGGATATTTAGTTTGATTCTCAGCTGGCGTGCCTTCTGTGCTGAGTTTGCATGTCCTCCCTGTATTTGTGTGGGTTTTCTCTGGGTGCTCTGGTTTCCTCCCATGTTACAAAGACATGCATCTAGAGTGTTTCCCTCTGCTGAAAATTGGCTTTGTTCCAATTTGGACTTTCCTGGTAAATAAATAACAAAATATGTCTTGCCTATCATTTACCATGGGGTTTGTGGGTTTAAGTTTATGATCACATTTCCCTGATCTTGCAATTCTTCAGAGCGTTTTGTTTTGCAATGTGCTTACTGCTGTGTTACTGTTTGTGCAAGACTGTTATGCATTGTATTAGGGATTTTCTTGTTTTTCTAATGTTACACAACTAAAAAGTTAGTATATATAAGTAAGAGTGTGAGGGTACAGGAGGGCTTACTCCTATCAACAATATTGTTTTTGATGTGTGCCACAGTAGTTTAAGCCATTTGCATTCTCCATTACTTGTGGTCAAGGAACTGTTTCCTATTTGTTCACCCCTTTATCGATCATAGGGGGCACAGTTTCCTGAAGCTGATGGATGACCAATCATTCATCATGTCACTGCCCAAAACAGCTAGTTGAGATCAAAGGAGGAATACCTGTTCTCTGTGGGATCAGTATTTCTGTAAGACCACTCTGCAAATAAGTGGGGAATTTATCCCTTCTCTACTATTGTGAAGTTGTGAAAATTGAGTTTACTATCAAATTTTCAAATCTAACTCCGTCGACTGCACTTTGTTTGAACAAGGAAAGTCGAACACGGCAATGTCGAACTCCAAAAGCCAACCTAGGAACGGGTTTTAACATGGGTAGAGATAGGGGCGAGGTTTGTAGTTTGGCAATAGCAGTGAACACCTATCTTGACTCATGTTAAAACCCGTTCCTAGGTTGGCTTTTGGAGTTTCGCATTGCCGTGTTCGACATTCCGTGTTCAAACAAAGTGCAGTCGACAGAGTTAGATTCAAAAATTTGATAGTAAACCGAAAATTGTATATATTCGTTTATGGGCATGAGGCAAAGTTTGCGGGGGGGGGGTGTAGTCAGTTTGTATAAATGCTTACTTGAGCATGCACTTTCACTTCATTTTTTTATCTCTTACCTGCCTGTGGGTTTCCAATTAAGCACACATCAGTCAAACATCCAGAAAGCAATGTACATAAAGTTATACATATCTCTCTAGTATTCCACGTTATTTTACACATCTTCTGTGAAGTATCATGCATTGCTGTACAGTGATCCTTTTAAAATATCTTTATGTAATAAAGTGTAATTTATTTCATAAAAGTCAATCTTTATTTAGATTTATTAGACATTTACATGAATGTACTTGCCAATCTTTTGAGTGGACTGAAACTCTAGAACAATTATTTGAGCTTGTCCATCTGTTTGTCTTAATGGGCCTCCCATATCTAGATGTTTTCACTATGTTTCTTATTATCAGTCTAATTTCTCTTTTGCATTCACTCTGGAACGTCTCTGTTGTTATCATACTAATTTGCAGTTCTGTGGTAAATCACAGAACTAAAGTCAGCTAAATAATGATATATATATATATATATATATATATATATATATATATATATATATATATATATATATATATATAAAACTTTCAAACTTCATATCCTTTGGAAATGCATGGTAACACAAATGCTGTTGTTCTAGCAACTTTATGTTAAAGTGTACTATTTAAAATCTATCCCTATTTTACGGCCATTGCACCCACATCATGTCTATATTTCTTGCACTAAGAGGTTGATAGGTATGCATACCTCTCAACTGTCCAGACGTTTGCCTCATATTTTTGGCCGATTTCTAATAAAATTTGTGGTTTTCTGACAAATCACTGAGGATTTAAATAACTAAATGTCATACATTTGAGTTTCATCCTTCATTTCCTTCAGAAAATGCATGCTAAGGTAAATGTTGTTATTCTAACAACTTTCTAAGTTTATGAGAGCAATATTTATAATCTGCCTTTGTTTGGAGGCCTTTGCCCCCTCCATCATTATTTTAGGCTTTGTTCAGATTTCTTGTGCTAAGAGGCTGAGAGACCTGTTGCTGGTTTCTCAGTCATTTTCTATTGCAATATTGCCAGCGTAACATTTTTTTTTAATGTAACGTAGGCAATTAATTCTTCAACGGCAGTAAGCACTGACTCTGTAGATGACACACTGAAATGTAAAGTTGTTTGCCAGTAACAGCCTCTTCATTAGTTACAAATCTCATAGAGAATTATTAGGATGAATTTTACTTCTGTAGAGATTGTGCTTATTGACTGATACTGGTGGGTTGTAATGATAGAAGTCTGAGGGGCCTTTAATGGTTAAAATGTTCTGAAATGGGCAGCTTTGTCATTATTGGGTCATACATTTTGTTCCATTGCTTACTGGAAAAAATGTTCAAAACTACAACTTTAAAACTCACTGTAACAAGTGTAAATGTTGTCACTGTGCAACTAACTGTTTTTGTTTTAGCAAATGGCACACTGTTGTAGAATCTGAAAGCAGTGTTAGTAGCATAATTGCCTTTGGTGCAGAAGGCTGTGGATTCTACTCCCACACCCTGTAGATGGAGTGTTGATATTGCAGTGCCCATATGATTGTTGATTATTTGGTGCATTATAAGGGGGGGTAGAGGTTCTATGCTTTTGAGTATGTCATTCGTATGAGATGCCTAGTCACTATGGACTTGTTAGTCATTTCCTATTGCAATATTGCCAACTTAACATTTTTCAATGTAATATAGGCAATTAATTCTTCAAGGGCAGCAGGCATTGAATTTGTAGATAAAACATTGATATGTGAATTTTTTTTGACGGTAGCAACCTCTTCATTAGTTACAGATTTTTTTAATGTGGAATTCAGATGATTTTACTTCTGCAGAGATTGTGCTTATTGAGTAATATTGACGGATTGTAATGATGGACGTACTGAATGGCCTTTTATGGTTGAAATTGTCTGAAATGGGTAGGTATTGGTTCATAAATTTTGTATCATTGCTTATTAAAAGAATATTTAAAATTATAAATTTAAACTGGTACTTGTATTACACAAGGAATATAGTTCAATAAAATCAGGAAGGTGAATCAAAGAGCAAATACATGTATGCATGGCCCTAAAAAATGTGTGCAAGGAGTCTGTTTTGAAAGCAGCCCAAAGGTAAACTTAATTTCTCCACTGCCAGATGCATTTTCTAAATGTGGGGTTTCATGCCGTTTCAGTTAACGACTGTTGCCATTTCAATAAATGTTGAGTTTCAAGGGCATAGAAGTTTACTGCTCATTCTAAGTCTATTTTCATTGTGAGACTGTATTGTTTGTCTATCTGTGTTTGTGCTATTTTATTTCAATATCTGTAATCAATGTAGAAGCAAATAAGAGAACAGTATGTATGGTAACTGATGAGAAATAACCAAATAATGGAACACTGGAATGACTGAGGAGGAGGCCGCTGCTGAGTGGGGTAGGAGCTTGCTGCAGGAGGGGCTGCTCTGGGGGGAACTATTACTCTGCCTAGGGCCCTATTTGACCATAATCCGGCTCTGACATTTAAAGTAGAAAATACATACGCAAAGGTAGTTGCAGTTTAACTACATTACAGGCTATCTTTTTCTTCCTATGCATTTAAATAATTTAAGGAAATTACTGGAGTGGCTTTCTTGGAGAGTGATGCTATGGGTGTGGCTCAAATAGGGGTGTTTCATGAGTATGGTGTGGGTGGGGCTTAAGGGGCGCCGGACCACTACTTCGCCTAGTGTGCTATTTCATCTAAGACTGGCCCTGGAGCTATAAAAGGATAGAACGTGGAACATGATAGATTTACCCAAATAATGTAGACTACTATTTTATTTAAGTTGCTTTTGTATCTGTCAGGCACTTTTATTTTTTTTTTGTGAGTCTTCCTGGTAGCCCTTAGCTTTTTTTGTTGTTTGTTTGTTTGTTTTTTATATACATATTTAAGCTGAACTGACCAATAGGAAGGGCAGAGATACTGGATCTATACCAACTGTTTCTACAAACCATAAAAGCTAATACCCTGAGCTAGCATTTAGCAGATATGATGTGTCTGTACTGCTTGATTTTATTACTTTTGTCATATACTGTTCAACTTTAATTTACTCAGTGACATGGTATGTCTAAGCTATAGCAATAAGGACAAAGCAAACTGCAGGAGATCATTGGGATAACAAACTATCCAGAAAATAACTATATGTAATGCTGTCTGCACTTGCATGTTGTAAAGCATAACATATGGGATGTTCTCAAAAAATCAAGTGTAGAAACTGACTAATATGATCTCACATTTCTATACAGTCCTCCCAACACCCAACCGTATTAAACTGTATATCTTTGTCAGATTCCTAACTCTACCACTAAAACTCCAACCCAGATCCCAACACAGATCCTTCCTCCCTTACTCTAAAACTCCACTCCACTTCCATAACCCTAAAGACCACAATTGCTCCTTAAACCTAAAACTGCAATCCCCAAGCCTAAATTCCCTAATTGCTGTTTAACCCTAAAATTCTCTTTCTGTTCCTAACCCTAAAACTCCCTTAATGTTCCTTAAACCTAAAACTCCCTTTCACAGTCCCTAAGACAAAAATCCCCCTGCCATTCCCTCCCCAGGCCTGCCACACTTACCTCACTTCACCTTGAATAATGTGTTTGACTAAGGTGCGGCAGATACTTACCCAAACTTACATTCAAGCTCAAGCAGAAGTGTCAGCATGCACAAGTAGCATGAGAATCTAGTCCTTGGCTTCAAGACTGTGGTTTCTCAAGTGCTTGGGACTCGTGCATTTGGGATAAAAGCATTTTGTAGACTACTTTGACATATAAATCGTGCCAACACAGCATAATAATTTAATAGCACTTAAATGCACTTTTTTTGTTTGTAGGTGGCTTGTTCATAACTAGACATTGTTACGGATAACAGATGTTGGAAGGATGGATTGTACATAACCGGACAGGCTTACATATAACAGACATTGGGAGATCAAGAATGTTGAATTACTTGCATCAATATATATAAGTATGATGGAAATCAATACCTTATGCATACTTTTACAGACCGGTGTCTTAGCCAGTACACCTCTGCTTCCCATCTGTGGTCTTGGCTTCTCTTCACTTCTAACTTGGATATTCATAAACTCAGACTGTTTACCAATTCATGTGAAAGATATGCAATGTGTATGACCACAGACAGACAGAATGAAAAATGCATTGAAATAGAATTAAAACCATAGTGGCTGGCAGATGTATAAGACTGGAAGGGTAAGAGAGGGCCAGTGCTTGTTTTAGTATGAAAATGGATGACAGTTTCACTAGTGACAGGAATTAAAAAAAATATATATATATATATATATATATATATATATATATATGGGCCTATATCATGTAATCAAAGTGTGATATGGCTGATGGTTTTAACATTGACACAAAGTAAGTGAAAAGTAAATACGCTGAAACACCTAAACTAAGAAATTCAATATATCGAATTACCATGGTTGATCAACAGGAATGTAATTACACTTCCTAACTGAATAGGAAATGTAATTTCGCTCATGTTAGCCAACCATGGTAATTCAATATATTGAATTTTGTAGTTTAGGTGTTTCGGCATTTTCAGTCTTAGCTTAATTTGTGTCGATGTTAAAGCCATTGGCTATATCACGCTTTGATTACGTGATAGAGACCCTATAAATATATATACATATATATATATATATATATATATATATGTATATATATATATATATATATATATGTATATATATATATATATGTGTATATATATATATATATATATATATATATATATATATTTATATATATTAACCTAGCATAGTTTATTGAACTATGTAGCTAATCAGGATAGTAAGATCTAATCAGTGCTCAAAAATGTGCATGCTGATTGGTCAGATCAGTCAGCATGCCCACTATAAATCCAGTATTACCTACAGGAATATGTCTAGCTAGCACAGTATAAATGCCAAGCAAATGTAGCCACCTTCCATGTAGGCATGAAAGTGATTTAATGGTTAGCACAGAAGATTAAGGCTTATGATCACATCATAAACTGTTTCCTGTTGTCCAAAGTTTGATTCTGCCAGTGCCCATTTGCCAAATCTATTATTCTGAGTAAATCATTTAACCAGACAGTGTTCCCCACTGGAGTCAGAAAAAGTTCTACATGAACCAATGATCTACCCTGGTTAAAAAATAATAGGCAAAGAAAGGCTTCTTAACACATAAAAATAACAGTGATATAAAATAAAAGCCCCAAAGTTACACACACCTAAACCAGCTAGCCTAGATGTCTCAGATGCTTTTCCTACAGTTTTCAAACCACAAAAAAGCATAGACATTAGGATCAGCTGTTTTAGGTATGTGTATCTTTTTTGGTTGCTGTTTTTATATCACTTCCTTTTATGTGGGTTAGGAAGCCTCTGTTTATACATTAATAACACAGTAACTAGGTGCTGTTGTCCAGCTTGCTATCCACATGGTCTGTGCATATGAGTAATGCCTGCAGTTTTAGATCCACAGACATCATGAAAAGCTGTGATAAAAAAACAGAAATGAAAGCTGCATGTCTCAGATGTACTTTGGAAAGGTTGTGATATACATGCCTATGCAGAGAGCATGTACTTTGATAGTGCTGGAATGTATATGCCCTATGCATGCACAATACATCAGTCAGACATCCACTAATGACAGAAGGGATGGAAGAAGAAGATGAAAGCCTCTTCACACAACATCATTATTTAAACAAGAGAATGATTTTTTTTTAATAATGTCATTTGTGTAATAGCATTAATGCACTCCTCTGTGGGGGTAATGCTGGGTTTAACAGAAAATAACTGCAATGATTTTGTGATCAAACCATGCCAACCATGGAAAAAGCCAGAACTGCCTACACTCAGCATGCATTATTGTTAAAGCCTGTCATACATTCTGTGAAATACAGAATAAGGAAAGTTTGCTGCACAAAATAAGAATGTACTGACACTCATATTGCCTTGGGCTTAACCTGGGTTGAATCAACACACTCATTCAGTTCCATGGGACACTGCTTCTTCTGGGATATTAAGCAGAAAGAATGCAAATATTGTTCAGTCTTCAGAGAATGCTAACAAATATATTTTTGCCTTTTTGTTATGCATCACTAGATACCTTATGCATAATGTAGTAAGAGGCACACAGATATTAAATTTAAAAGAATTACAACTGAAAATTTTATAAATGTCACTTGGCAAGAAACAGGCATGCACAATAGTGTGGCACAGTTGGGGGAGGAGGAGGAACTCATTTCCATAGTGACAGTTATACATATTTCATGGGAAAGCCCTTAAACTTTTATTTTGTTCAGTGTGCATGTTTAATGTTTTCAGCTGAGCTATTCTGAAAGCTGGAGAAATTATGTGTGAATATTTCATAGATACAGCTCAGGAAATTAATCCCCCCCCCCCTGTCTGGATGAAAAGATCAATGTATTCCACAAGTAGGCATTTTCTTAATTCAGAGATATCTAAGGCATTTGTAGGCATTTGTAAGAACATATTTCTGTAGGAAGAAAGAATGTTGATGTTAGCAATTATTAAAAGTGACTAATGAAGAGGCTGCGTATGTGCGTCAGTCTTAAATCGCAGATTGAACAGGGTTGGTTCACTGTGCAACGGACTGCATCCTTATGGCACTGCACACCTGCTCACTCTAGGGACAGGCAAACAGGAATATACTGTTAATTGGAAAGATAATCCTACCCATCAAAGGCTCATAGGCTTATACTAGGCTAACAATCACTAGGGCTCTTATAAGGCTAGTCATGCAACCCAAATGTGACCCACAAATTTATTTTATATGGAGTGTGATTTACTGACTGTCTCTGTCCAACAGTGACATAGGCACTAGACCAAGGGTAAATTTCTGATTGCACATCTATTGGGTTAAATAGGGTTAGGGAGGAACTCTGCATCACATAGATGGGGAGCCTATTCCAGAGAATGGGAATTCTCAGAAACATATGTGTTTCTCCAACATGTCCTATTCATGTCACAAGCAAAATGTAGGTCCTTTGATCCAGTAGTTCTGATGCTGTTTGTTTTGCAAGTATGCAAAAGGGTCATCAAAACAGGGACCAGGGATGCCTTGTACACCAGGCAAAGATCACCTCTCAGTAGTCTGTATGATACAGAGTAAAGAGACAGGGCTTGGAGGAAATCAGAGTAGGACATTGTGTTTATTCCTTGTATTCTTTTTATAAGTAACCTTTGGGGACATGCCTGTTGCTGCATGTGTCTGGTCAGGTCCATAGTGAACAGGTATTATACTTTATGATGAGTCTCATGAGGGCAGAGTACACTAGTACAATGACTTCTCTGGACCTAGATGCCATGCACTTACTTATACGTTGAGCAACACATACGAATTTTTTTACTACCTTGGACACATGGTTGAAGGCTAGGTTACTACTTATATGAATTTCCAGTTCCCGGACTAGTGAATCAACTTTTAGGGGTGTTTTATTGATGACATCATTACTGGGTTGGCTGACTTCCCAAAAGGTACTATAATGCATTTCTTGGCATTGCGTTTGAAGCCATAGCTTTGACACCATCCAGTTGTCTTTGTTAGACATTCGTGAAAAGTGTTCTCATCTTGGCAGGATTCAACGACTGCTCTCAGTTTGCAAACATCTGTGAAGTTAATCAGCCAGAGGCCTTTAACATTGACTTTGACCTCTGAGAAGAAGATTCCAAATAGAAGCAGGATGAGCACAAAGCCATGAGGAACTCCACTAATGACTCTGTCATTGTCCATGTTGGAGTGAATACCTTGAGACGTACCTCCCTGGACTACATGAAAAGAGACATGGAAGAGCTCTCGGATCATGTGGCCCAGGCAGGTATGACCCAAGCCCTGAGTAGCATCCTGCCTTCACCCAGAATGATACCACAATATGAGGACAAAATGATTGACTTCAACAATTGGCTAAGCTTCTGGTGTCATTCAAAGGGGATCCAGTATCTGTCTGCCTGGGACGACATGATCGACAGACCATGATGCTTTGCCAGAGAAGGTCTGCACCTGTCGCCCCTGGGATTCAGGTTATTGGCTAAGGCTCTTGTCAACCCTATAGTGCCTTTTTAGGCAAAGTTCAAAGGACAAAACCACCACTGTAACAGGTACAAGCATGCAAAATCTGAAGGTAATGCTACTCAATGCTAGAAGTCTAAACCTCAAAATGCACTCTCTCAAGACACTCCTAAAAATGGACAACATTGATATCTGTGCAGTAACTGAGACCTGTTTCAAGGCTCCACAGAGCACCCCTGCAATACCAGGCTGCAACTCTTACCACACTTTTCGGCCACCAAACCAGGACCGAAACACTAAAGGTGGAGGAGTGTCAATATTCACCAAGGATATTCATACCACCAGGCTAGTTGCCCAACACAATGCGTCTGAAATTCTCCAGGTGCAACTAACACTAGGTAAGACTGCAATCCAAACTGTACCTTGCTACAGATCCCCCAACATACCCCAAGATTCTCACTACACCTTTCTAAACATACTGGAAAATATTAAGATAGAATCAAACACCCTAATACTGGGTGATTTTAACTACCCTGCCATTAACTGGGAAAACTACTCGTGTACCAACACCTTTGCCCAACGATTCTTGGAATTCATAAATTCCAATGCCCTGGATCAACTAATCCATAGTCCCACCAGGGGCTCCAATATCCTACACCTGGTCATTACCAACATGGGAAATCGATGCTCCACACCTATGGTCACCCCCTCGTTAGTCAGGTCTGACCATAAGCTAATCACCCTTATCATCCACATCCCACCCCCACCCCCCAGTAAGGAAACCTCCATAAAAAACTTCTCCAAAGCCAACTTCATGCTACTCAAGTCAGAAGTGACAAATTTCATGACGCCCATGCAGACAGGAACTGAAAGTTCAACTGCTGAATCCTACACTAAGGCACTGTACGAGCACATCCACTCATGCATGAATCTTGCCATCCCAAATAGAACCAAGATGCTCTCATCCAAAAAAAGGAAGCCAATATAGTGGTCCCCTGCCATAAACAATCTTTATAACAAAAGGAAGAAACTGTTGCAGAAAAGAGGAAAATCCCAGGATGCAAAAAACTCCCTTACCAGCCTCAATAAGAAACTGAGATCTCTCATAAAATCCTCCAAAGCTAGTTATGAAAATAAAATTGCCAAAGATTCCAAAGACAACCACAAGGTATTTTATAACTATGTCAAGAATCTAAATGCCAATGCTCAGATCTGCTCTGAGCTAAAACAGAATGGCATTAAATATACTCATCCCAAGGATATTGCCAATATCCTGGCAGATCAATTCGGTGCCAAATTCACCCCCCTCTCACCCCCTAAATGGCCCATCTCAATACCGGAAGATTGCCAAATTCCAGTAATAACGGCTACACAGGTAAAAAACACACTCTCCAAAGCTAAGAATACAGCATCCATGGGACCAGATGACATCCCAGGATCCCTAATACTGGGTGATTTTAACTACCCTGCCATTAACTGGGAAAACTACTCGTGTACCAACACCTTTGCCCAACGGTTCTTGGAATTCATAAATTCCAATGCCCTGGATCAACTAATCCATAGTCCCACCAGGGGCTCCAATATCCTACACCTGGTCATTACCAACATGGGAAATCGATGCTCCACACCTATGGTCACCCCCTCGTTAGTCAGGTCTGACCATAAGCTAATCACCCTTAACATCCACATCCCACCCCACCCCCAGTAAGGAAACCTCCATAAAAAACTTCTCCAAAGCCAACTTCATGCTACTCAAGTCAGAAGTGACAAACTTCATGACGCCCATGCAGACAGGAACTGAAAGTTCAACTGCTGAATCCTACACTAAGGCACTGTACGAGCACATCCACTCATGCATGAATCTTGCCATCCCAAATAGAACCAAGATGCTCTCATCCAAAAAAAGGAAGCCAATATGGTGGTCCCCTGCCATAAACAATCTTTATAACAAAAGGAAGAAACTGTTGCAGAAAAGAGGAAAATCCCAGGATGCAAAAAACTCCCTTACCAGCCTCAATAAGAAACTGAGATCCCTCATAAAATCCTCCAAAGCTAGTTACGAAAATAAAATTGCCAAAGATTCCAAAGACAACCACAAGGTATTCTATAACTATGTCAAGAATCTAAATGCCAATGCTCAGATCTGCTCTGAGCTAAAACAGAATGGCATTAAATATACTCATCCCAAGGATATTGCCAATATCCTGGCAGATCGATTTGGTGCCAAATTCACCCCCCTCTCACCCCCTAAATGGCCCATCTCAATACCGGAAGATTGCCAAATTCCAGTAATAATGGCTACACAGGTAAAAAACACACTCTCCAAAGCTAAGAATACAGCATCCATGGGACCAGATGACATCCCAGGCTGTGTACTACATGAACTAAAATATGAACTGGCACCTCACCTAAGTGTCATGTTTAATCATAGCCTCACCTCAGGTTTCATGCCCACTGAGTGGCGCAGAGCTACAGTTATCCCACTCCACAAGGGGGATCCAACTTGGATCCTGGAAACTACTGTCCCATCAGTCTGACGAGCCTTATCTGCAAGGCCATTGAGCGTATTATTATGGAACTTATAAACAAAGACATTGGCAACCTTCAAACACTGGACCCCAGCCAGTTTGGGTTCGTGAAGGGCCGATCCTGTCTCCTGAACCTGATTGACTTATTCGAATCAGTCTCCAGAGCCATGGACAAGGGTAAGGTGGTTCACACAACCTATCTAGACCTTGTCAAGGCCTTTGACACCATCCCCCACTCTGGAATCATAGATAAACTTATTAAGATGGGCATTAATCCCTACGTCACCCAATGGTTTGCTAACTGGCTTACTGATAGAACACACACTGTAAAAGTATCCAACTCCAAATCCAGCTCCAGACAAGTGACAAGTGGAGTACCTCAGGGTTCAGTCCTGGGACCGCTCTTGTTTGGCATCTACTTCTCTGAAGTACAGGCCAACACTAAGGGACTCTGGCTAACAAAGTTTGCAGATGACTGCAAACTGGAAGCCATTATTGAATCCCCAAATGATGTGGATACTCTACAAAAGGGCCTTACAGAAACAGATGCTTGGTGCCAGAGCCATGGGCTCAAGCTCAATGCCAAGAAATGTATAGTTATCCCCGTGAATTACCATATAGGTGGCAGTACACTAAAGACTGAAAGTGTGATAAGAGACTTAGGGACACAGGTGGACAGTGGTCTCACCTTCGATAACCACATCACCACAACAGTCAGGAAATCCTTCTATGTGGCACACCTCATCACTAAGGGCTTTTCATCCAGAAAAAGGAGGTCATTGTCCCACTGTACTCATCCCTCATTAGACCCATTATAGAATACAATGCCCCGTTTGGTATGTACCTCTCAAGACATCTGCAACAACTGGAAAGGCCGCAGAAATAACTCACTAAAAGAATCACAGGCCTAAAGCAGATGCCCTACGCTGACTGCCTTAAAAAACTCCAGCTATACTCTGTCGCATATCGTCTACTCAGAGGTGATCTCTGCTTAACATGCAAGGCCAAGTCAAACCCAGAGCTGTTGGACATGCTACACTTAAAGAAATCCCAATCCCTCAGAGCCACATGCTCCAGGGATCTAAACCTTGTCATCACAATAAACAATGCTGGAGGGATAGGTTCCTGACCCAAAGACTCCCCAGACTCTGGAATAGATTGCCCATACATGTCAAGCAGAGTGCCTCTTTGGCCCTCTTCAAAAGGAACCTTGACGATTGGATGGGAGAAAGGAAATTCACCACGGGGATCCCGTCAGTTGCCCTGCTAGATAGGGGTCCAGGGAAGTAAATAGTGTGGGAAGAAACAGCCAAGGAATTGTTATGGCTAGGCTTGTATAGGCCCTAGGCCTGATAGCCTAGTACCAACAAATGAACCTATGCTCCTGTGAACCTAACCTTTTGGGTCCTATCCATGAGCCAGCTAGCTATCCAGAGTGTTATAAAGGGCTTTGTGTCTAATTCGATAAGTTTGTTAACAATGCCGTAATTGGGTATTGTATCAAATACTTTTGCCAGATCTAGGTAGGCAGTGTGCAGTATCTTCTCCTCATCCATTCCCTTAATGACCTTTTCAAAGAACTTCACCAGATTCAGTAAGCATGACCTTCCTTTGACAAAGCCAAAATGGGATGAATCCAGAGTCTGGAGGTCTCCAATGTATTTGTTGATAATTTCCATGATAATTCTTTCCATGGCTATGCAAATAAGACTAGTCAGACTAATGGGTCTGTAGTTGGAACTGAATTTGTCCATTAATATGTTTGCTATATCACCAGGGTCAGTGAATGTGGCATCATTAACTGCAGTTTCAACACATTGCTGTATGCTGCCCTTGGGATTTCAGATATAGCTGTAGAAGGACCTATGGTTATCTTTCACCTGGGAAGCTATCTTCACCTGAACGTTGTCTCTCTTTGTTGCCTATTTAGTTTGACAAGAGAGTTTTTATCTTAATGAGAATTACCCTTCCTGATTTTTACCATATATTTTTTCTTTTGTTGTATATCCTGTTTAATTTGGGATGACACCAGGGAAGTTTGTTTCTGGGGTTAGTTCTGGACTTACTTCTGCTAGGTACAGCAGCTTCTATGCAGTCATTGACATAATCACACAGAGTTTTTAATAGCAATTCAGCATAGGCTGCTGTGTTTTCAGGGTTAAGGGTGTTTGTATTTACAAAGCCCCGGGATCTCTGTGCCTGTAGATTTGAGGCCATGTAGGATTTCCAGTCTATAGAGGGTTAATTAAAGTCTCCCATGAGTATGGTGTTAGGCTGGATGGTAACTGTCTCCTGTAAGTCCAATTATGCATTGTAAGCTTCTTGGGATAGGGAAGGTGAGCTATAGCTTGCTAGTATAAGGTACAGGATTTTGCCTTTGGTGATCTGCTCTTGGAAGAACTCCAGCACGTCATCATGTCTAACCAACCTACAGCTATGCTTGTTATTGATATATATTGAGACACCTCCACCTTTAGCCCTTGTGTCCACTGCTCCTTGTCTAAAAGTGTGGAAGGTATTGAAACCTTACACTGCTGGGTACTCTATGCCACTTAAACCCATGTCTTGGTAACTGCATAGATGTCTATATTCTCGAGTGTGAAAAGGGCTTAAAGGAGTGTAGGTTTTTGTTTAAGCTCCTGGCATTAGGTAGTTATACCTTGAGGTTCTGCTGAGTTGATTTTGCTGTCAGTATGTTTGTCAATTTGGCATTGCCTAACAAAGGCACTATAGGAGTGGAAAAAGTTTTAACCAGTATTCAAAAGCCTAAATGGGAAAGGTACAGACCACCCTTGGCAAAGCAATGCGGTCTGTTAACCATGTCCTCCAAAGCTGACAGATATTAGATCCCCTTAGAATGACACCAGAAAGACAGACAATTGTTAAAATCAGTCATCTTTTGCTGGGGTCCTATTATTTAAGTGAACGCTTAAAGTTGTGAATGCTGTTTCATTGAACGTGTTTACACGAAATGGCAAAATTCCAAAAGCACGGAACAGTGATTTTTTTTTCCTAGGGAAAAAAATCACTGAGCTGTTTGTGGGACGTTGCCATTTCCTCCACTGTGGTGCGATCTCGGAGTTGGTATATTTACGTAGGGGGTTATGGGGGCACAGCCAAAGCCCCCCACTTTATTTTGTGCTTTTTTTTTTTTTTTTTTTATGGATCAGCGATTTTTTTCCTTGGGGAAAAAAATTTGCTGATCTGTGTGTTCGACATTTTGGAATTTCTGAGTGTTTGGGTTGATTATATAGCATTCGCAATTTCATGCATTCGCTAATATAATATAGACCCCTTTTGCGCATATTGTAGCAACATCCTCAATGATGGTAATATGCTGCTCAATGCTAGGCTCATACCAGCCTGAGACACTAGTCTGGAAGCTCCATAATGTCTCTCTTCATATAGTCCAGGGAGGTACATCTCAGGTTATTTACACCTACATGGACTATGATGAAATCATACTGGTACCCATGATCCAATGATTTGAGTGTATGCGAGATTTGGCACATCCTGGCTCCAGATAAGCAACTAACTGTTTTTTTTTTTTTCTCTTTGTTCAGCCTGGTTAGAGGGACATTAGTATGTCTTCCAATGGAGTCCCTTATGACAAGAGTCCTGGGAAGTGTGCTGGTTTGCCTTTGGAGCTTAGTGTTTGAGGTTCCATTGAGTGTGACTGTATGTGGGCTGCTAGGTATTTCTTTTTCTGAGTGCCTTTGGGCTTCCTGAGGCATAGTTTTGCTGTTTAGGAATATTGCTTTTAAGTGCCTCAGCATAGATTAGTCTATGTGTGCGTGTTGTGTGCTGTGTGAAGTGGGTGTTGTGAGCATGGTTTCGACAACCTGATGTGCACTTAGCCTCCAATGTCATTGTGAAAGTACACCTCTCGCATACTCTGTCTGTTTCTTTAAGGATTAAGTGGTTATTGGTAAACAAGAGACAACTGCTACAGAGGGTAGCTACAGACAAGTTAGGAAATTGCATATCCATGCTGTCCAATCCTTTGATTGGTGAACTACAAGGGGGTGGTGTATTGTGGTTAGAAGGCTATTAAGGGTGCTTTGTATGTACAGATTAATAAGGGTGCTTTATTTGACAGACTATGGCTAACAGTACTAACTTTAATGTTTATACAACACTAAATTCTATTAAATCTATAGCTATTGCCACTCAATGCCCAGCTGGTTGCTATAAGCTTGTTGGTGCAAAATGTATTTGCTTTATACTGACTGCTCTACAGGGGAAAATTTGCTTTCTAGGATGGATCTATGGAAAACAATGAATGAGGGGAATACTTAAATAGCTTATATAACAGACAATAGTAATGAAAGAGGGGAGGGTGGTACTTTGGAAGTCAGATAAGGGGCAGAAGCCAGAGACACAGCCTTATAAAACCCATGACAGGAAAAAGCTGGGAGGGTTGGGGAAATTTCAGGGAAGAAGCAGACTAGCTAAAGAGGGATCCAATCAAATAAAGCCAATACTGGAGTTCTTTCAGGAAACCTTAGCTAAATAACTCAGTGGGGGTGGGGCAGAGACAAAGAACAGGGGAAACCGAAAGGCACTGCAACACAACTTTCTTTTTGATGCAGATCCCAGCTCCACTGAAGTTTGTTTGTGTCTTTCGGCTTTTCCCGGTTAGGGGTCGTCACAGCAGAACTCCGGTCCACTAATGATTGGCAGTAGATTTTTACATGCCGAGTTGCCGGCCCTGATGCACAACCTTCAACGAAGGTGCGCCCATTCACGCATGTCTCCACACAGAAGACGTTCTAGCTGAGAATTGAACAGGACAACTTCTTACTGTGAGGTAATATAACTAAATAACAAGTTATAAAACAAATCCCCTAGTAGAAGTGTTTGGGACAGAAAGAAGTTAGATGTTTACATATCTTTACAGACGCTCAAGAAGATGATATAGTGTGTTGATGTACACTAGGCAAACTGAAAATAGTGTAAATGGTATCATAAGCAACTAAACCGAGCACATGACTAACCATCAACTGGAGATATCATCACACCTCCTGACATCTAATCAAATCCATTAAACTCACACACTATGGAAGTAAGCAAAAAACTCAACTAGTGATTTTTTTTAAGAGAACAAGTTTCCCTGCAGCCCCATTCCCCCATCTCTCCATCCCTAAATATTCCAGCTTCAACACTGGTACAAGAAGAAATCCCACGTGGTCATGGGAAGGCAAGGAGAAACAAAGCCATCGACACAGTATACTTTCAGCCTTTTCCTTAATTCATGTGCTCTTCATTGTGAGTCTTTCAACTGTTCCCTTGTTAATGAGCAACAAGCAACTTTATAAATGCCTGTCTTTAAGTTTAATTCTGCTATCTTGACTTATTTTTTTATTTACTGGTATGTATGGGTGTATGGATGGATGGATGTAAAAGAACACTGATCCACATTACACTGTTCTGTCTATATGTTCTCTTGTTACTGCTTTAGCACACTTTCTTTTCAACAGACATTTCCTCATTCTGTTTATGTATTCCTTTCCATTTCCTGAAGCCTCAGTTATTTGCATTCACCCTTCCAAATGTTTCTTTAGAAGAACATAATACTTACCTTTATTTATTTTGTCACCTAGCTTTTGAACATGCATTATCATGTATATATGTGTTTGTTTTTCATTAGCAAGTCAGATACACTATACATAAGAACTGAATATTTGCAGGGAATGCTTCACTACACAACCTGTTGCTTTGTAGCAGATACTGTTCATATTCACTCCAAAATCAGGTGCCTCAGTATACAGGAAAAAGTTGTTTTTTTACTTACTTTTTTATTTCTCCAAGTTTGTGCAACCTTGGTTTGCTATATCTGGTTTACTTTACTTTTCTATATAATGATCTTCTGCTATTCCAGTAGCATAAGCCATTTCCTTCATTATGGCTACAACTTATCCAAAAATCTCAGTTAAGCGTAATTCAATTTTTCCAACCATTTTTAACATTGTAAACTACTTCTTGAAGTCAGTAATGTAGCACATTCTTACATTGGCAAATATGTATATATTTTTTTGCATATACATATTTAAAATAGACTGCATCATTAAATTTGACACTCACATTTCACTCACCATAAAGAAAGCACATAATAAACTGGGGGAACTATATAGAAATAAACAATTACTCACAAACAGCACCAGGGCCAAAACAGCACAAATACATCTCATCTCTAAACTTCTATATGCCTCCCCTATCCTTACCAATCTTAGAAAATTGGACATAACTAAACTTGATGCCTGCTGTAACAAAATTGCAAAGTTCGCCAGCAATACCCCACATCAAACATATCACTGCTCAGCCCTTAAACAACTCAACTGGCCTGAACTTCCCCATCTTCTCCTTTACAACCAGCTTATATTAACTCATAAGATTCTTTACTACCCTGATAAAACCCCTGCATTACAAAACTTAATACATCCTTACTCCAGTACTAGGGTCCTATGCTCTAACAACAAACCTCTCCTTCGAGTCACTAAAGCCAACAACTCTGCAGGGGCCTCTCTCCATTCTAATTTTATAGCCAAAAAATGGACATTCTGCCCACTAATATATTAGTCACAATGTCTTAGCGCAGTTTAAGAAAGCTCTAAAAACACACCTCCAAGCTAATTGCATCTGCAGCTGTGACTCCCCAGGCTAGTCTAACTCCATCTCCTTCTTGTTCACCAAGAGTAAACACTCCTACCTTATTGTCAGAAGGTGGACTTCTCTTTATCTTGTAATTCTCATTCCTCATACCTCTCTCTTCCATAGACACTTGGTATACACTTTATATTATTATAATGCTACTTTATACTGAATGTTATTCTAGTGCACAGTTTAAGGTGCTTTATCTGTGTACCTGTATAATGTACCATTTTTTTATTCCTACTCTTAGCTGATGTACAGTTTAAGATGTTTATCATCCTAGTTTTACTTGATGTAATTTTTATAGTGTTTTTCTTCTGTCATCCTAGTTTTTATTTGATGTAAGTTGTATAGAGTTATTCTTCTGTACCCGTGAACTGTACTTTATTAACATATGTTATATGTGGAGCTTTTCTCCCTGGGCCTCCACTGAAAAAGGCCTTGTGTCCAGTCAGACTTTCCTGGTAACCAAATGTAAAATAAAATAGATAAATAATAAATAAATATCCTTGTATCATAAATATGCTTAGATCATTTTTTATGGGATTCTATTATACCCGGGCTATGCCTGCAAGTGGTCCTCTGAGATAAGTGTACTAGCCTGGTAAACAAAGATATATATAAATAAATAAATATATATATAAATAACTGGGTAGATGGACTGGTCCTGGAAGCCTTTTCTGCTACAAACCACGGGACCATTTGGCAGTATAGAATTAAACAATGAGTGATCAATATCACACAATATGAGTTGAAATTTTACACAGGTGGGCAGACATGGTTGTTATTTGAGTTACAGAGGTCACAGCTGAATGAGACTGTGCTGCATTCTTATATACCAAGTACATTGATGAAGCAGTCATTGAGTAGTTAAATATCACAGTTATCTCCAGTCATTGCAGTAGTTAAATGTTATAGTTATCTTCAGTCTTTGCAGTAATTAAAAGTTACAGTTTTCCCCAGTTATTTCAGTAATTAACTGTTACAGTTTTCTTCAGTCACCACAGTAGTTAAATGTTACAGTTATCTTGAGTCACTGCATAGTGAAATGTTACAGATGTCCTTCATGGATGCATCTGCAGTCATAACAACTGGGTTGTCCTGTCGTCAGGCAGCCCTTCAGTCGGCCGGATTCCAAAGTCCGGGTCCGGCTTCGGCTGATGTCGCACTTCACCCGACGTCATCTCTGTTGGTCTTCGGGTATAAAGGTATCAGCCGACGCCATTTTCCTCAGTCTTTCTTGCCGCGTGGCGCCCGAAGCAGAAGCTGTTCGCAAGTGCCGATTGGTCGGATCCAGAGATTACTTCTACCGAATACTACTTCGAAGACTTCTAAAGCTAAGTACCCCATTGGGGACTCTTTCTTGCCTCAGCCGATGTCAGAAAAAGTTAATAATTGTTTAACCTGTGGGAAACAAATACCTCATAAAGATTTCCACTCTTACTGTCTGCCTTGTTTAGGCCCAGCCCACGACGTAGCAGCCTGTTCGGCCTGTGCTTCTTTCAACCGACGAACGCTTAGGCGTCGGTCGGAGTTTGCTGAACAGTTTTTCGGTTCTGATTTTGCGTACATTATGCCGTCGGATCCTCCGACTACCCAATCTGCCAAAAAACGCAAAGATAAAGACCGACACTCGCGGTCCGCGGTTTCGGCTGAAACCATGGTTAAGCAAACCGCGAGTGTCTCGGTTTCAGCCGAAACCGAGAAAACTGATCAAAGTACAGCTGAATCTATCTCTACAACTGAGGCCCCTGCTACCATTCTTGAATCGGCCTCAGAAATTCTACCCACTACGGTGGTTGCCACTGACTTATCAGACACCATTCCTTGGATGTCTCTACCCCAGCACGTGGTGCTGCTAGGCCTCCAGCAGCCATGTCCATTAAGGCCTTCACCAGGGCTAAAGCAGCCAAGACTACAAAAACAGTGCCTGTTAAACCCCCTTCAACCAGGCCCTCCTCTAGTTCTCAAATGCTTACTCTGGCAGAAGATTTAATTTCATTAATTAGAGGATCTCAATCTCACCCAGACAGGGCCTCTCAGCCCCAGAGAAGAGACCTAGGGCAGAGCCCCCTGAGCCAGTGTCATCTGATGATTCAGCCGATGAATCAGACATAACTGACCAGCCAGAGGCTCCTTTCTCTAATTTTGAAGACTCTGATGCTGAAGAATCCATTCCAGCTGCATCCCCACCAGAAGAATTTTCCTTTGGGGAAACCTTACATGCCATGCGAGAGCAGTTCCAATGGCAGCAACAGGATTTTTCAGACTCCAGAAAAAGACTTAGGACTTTCCTGCACCTTCCTCAACACAGGCCCTTAGCTATACCTCCTGTTCTCTCTGTGGTGGATGATGCTTTCAATGATGTCTGCTCCGCTCCAGATTCTTTACCTCCAGCCCCTGCCAAACCAGACAGATTTTACAGGGTGCCAGACACTCATCACCACCTTTACAAAGCCCCTCTTGCAGACCCCGAAACTATATCCCAGGGTCCCAAGGCAGTAGCTGCGACCATAGCTAAAAACCCTATTCCTTCTGAAAGGGAAGCAAGGTCATTAGACAGATGGGGCAAAAAGGTATACACTTCAGCTACTCTCTCAGCTAGAGCTTTAAACTGTCAGTTTCACATGATACAATACCAAGAGTTTATGCTTGATCAGTTAACTAAAAAGCTAACCACTGATGAATCTCTTGATAAGAAATATGTATTAGAAATGGTAAATAACATACAACAGGTTAGTAACCATTCTTTAAAATGTGGCTATGATGCACTGGAGGCTTCATTTAGATCAGCCATGACTGGCACAGTGATAAGAAGGCATGCATGGCTAAAGGAGCAAGCTTTACGGATCATGTTAAAGCAAAGTTACTAGATGCTCCTATGGATAAGACAAGTTTGTTTGGTACACCTGCCCAGCAGGTTATGAAGAAAATGGAAGAAAAGGCAAAATCCGTTCAAACGGTTAAAGATTTCTTGCAGGTTCAACCCCAAGGTTTAGCAGGAACTGGCCTGCCAAAAATTGGTCCTTTCCTGACTCCACAAGATCTCAAAGGGGCAGAAACAGACGTTCCAGAGGCAGAAACCAATCCAGAGGAGGTGCCTACAGAGGACGACAGTGGCAAGGTAACAACAGAGGCACAGACACAACCACTGCCACTACATCAACACAACCACAGTGACTTAATCCTAAATCCGCCTACCAGGGAACAAATAGCAGCTCCTCTAGGCGGAAAGTTAACCTTATTTTCAAAAACTGGCACTATATAACAAAAGACAAGTGGATTTTACAAACCATAGATCAAGGATACCGGTTCCACTTCCACACTTTACCAATCAAAGAGGAATGCCAAATCTACCTCCAAATCAAAACCAGAGGCTCTACAACAGATAATGCAGTTAGCAAACATGAGAGCTGTGGAAAAGTGCCAACTGCAGAGCAAGGAAAGGGGTTCTACTCAAGACTATTCCTAGTTCCAAGAAAGGAAGAAGTTGGAGACCAATTCTCGACCTGTCCGCCTTAAATACATACATCATTGTCCCAAAATTCAAAATGCTGACCCTACAGCAACTTCTTCCCATGCTGGGCAAGGAGTGTTGGCTGGTAACTCTAGATCTCAAGGAGGCATACCTGCACGTCCCCATTCGACCAATCTGCAGAAGATACCTCAGATTTCTTGCAGGATCAGAGCACTATCAATTCTCAGCATTGCCCTTTGGCTTATCTACTGCGCCCAGAGTATTCACAAAATGCCTGGCATCAGTAATTGCCCATTGCAGACTACAGGGAATACAAATTTACCCATACCTGGACGACTGCCTGCTACAAGGGGGCAACAAAAGCAAGCTGACAACAGATTTACAAAGGGTCATCTACTTGCTACAAGCACTGGGATACACAGTCAATCTACAAAAGTCAAGGCTGATACCATCCCAAACAAGGACATTCTTGGGCGCGGAATGGGACACAGTAAAACAAATGGCATTCCTAACTGCAGAAAAACAAAAAGAACTCCCTCTTTACTTCTTGGCACTAACAAAGCTGAACAAGTTAACAGCAAGAAAAGTACTGCAGGCCTTGGGCTTCATGGCATCATGCATAATCCTGGTCCCACTTGCCAGACTACATATGAGAAAACTACAGTGGTACCTAAAGAATTTATGGTCCCAACACAGTCACAGCCTAGAAACAGAAATCCCACTAATTCCATGCTTAAAACAGGAGTTCCTATGGTGGGCTCAGGCATGCCAGACAAACCCAGGCCTACCCTTTTGCAGATGTCAAGCAAGCCAGACCATCACAACAGACGCTTCAGACCTAGGATGGGGGCCCACATGCTGGACAAATGCGTGCAAGGATTGTGGACACAGGATCAACTTCACCTGCACATCAACCTAAAAGAAATGCTGGCAGTAAAACTGGCAATCCAAAGGTTCAGACCATTTCTCAAAGAGGGCCAGTTGATGATAAGGACAGACAACACCACAGTCATGTGGTACATCAACAAGCAGGGAGGCACTCATTCATACCCCTATGCAGAATGACTTTGGAGCTGTGGAACCTGGCACTCAGCTACAACATCCAGTTACAGGCAATGTTTGTACCGGAAAAGAAAATATTCTAGCAGACATATTAAGCAGAACCACATCGGATGCCCACGAATGGAAACTGCACCCGGACATTTTCAAGACCATCTCAAAGAAATGGGGAATGCCTCAGATAGACCTATTTGCATCACCTCTCAATCACCAGCTCAAAAATTCTGCACAAGGACATTACACCCACTGGCATGGAAAGTGGATTCGCTCTCCTTCAGCTGGAAAGGCCTGACAGCATATGCATTCCCACCTCTTCCCTTGATACACAAAGTATTACTAAAAATCAAGGAAGAACGTCCAAGGATAATCCTGATAGCTCCAAACTGGCCAAGACAACACTGGTACCCACTGCTGAGGAGCATGTCTCAGAACAATATGTGGCCAATACCCTGATGCCTTTGATGCTAACTCAGAACAACTACAGCATCATACATCCAAACCTAAAACGTTGCAACTGACTGCATGGAACATCACATAGCAACAGCTAACCCAGAACTTTCTCAAAGAGTTAAAGACATTATTCTTGAAGCACGCAGACCTTCAACAAGAAGGAACTATGCTGGAAAATGGAAAAGGTTTGTCATTTGGAGTACTGAAAGAGGAAAAGATGTGTCAAACATAGATATGCCTAACATTCTAGAGTATCTGGCGAACTTCTTCATTCAGGCTTGTCCTACTCCTCCATCAAGATACATGCATCAGCTATTTCAGCAGAATACAGCTTTGATCCACCTGTTTTTCACCCTTTGCTCAGGCAGTTCCTCAGAGGAATCAAGAATGTAAAACCTCCAAGGAAACCACCTTTGCCAGCTTGGGACTTAAACTTTGTGCTAGAAAAGTTGACACTATCACCCTTTGAACCAGCAGCAACAGCAGACCTACAACACCTGTCATGGAAAACTGCTTTCCTACTGGCAATTACTTCAGCAAGGAGGGTTTCAGAGCTACAGGCCTTAATGGCAGTGCAACCCTTCCTAATCTTCCACCAAGATAGAGTGTCCATGAGGACTAATCCTACATTTATGCCTAAGGTGGTATCCAGAGTGTCTTTAAACCAGGCAATCCACCTACCTACCTTCTTTCCCAACCCACAAAACAGAGGGAAAGAATACTGCATACCTTGGATGTACATAGACAGCTACGCTACTACTTGGACAGAACAAAAATAGCAGAAAGACTGACCAACTTTTGTAGCCTATGCAACAGGAAGGGAAGGAAAAGCTATTTCCAAACAGACAATCTCCAAATGGATAGGAAATTGCATACGATTCTGTTACTCCTTCCATGGAAAACCAATTCCACAGAACATAAGACCTCACTCTACAAGGGCAACAGCCACTACCACAGCCTTCTTACGAGGAGTGGCAACCAAAGACATTATTGAGGCGGCTACTTGGACCTCCGTGCATACATTTGCCAAGCATTATAACTTACCTCTATATTCCAGATCCTGAGCAGGGTTTGCCACTGCTGTACTGCAAGGGATCCTAAACACACCATAATCTAGTTTTATCCTCCTCCCCTAGTTGGCTATGGTATTCTACCCAGTTGTTATGACTGCAGATGCATCCATGAAGGACATAGTACAGTTTTGTACCTACCATAAATGTAGATGTCCGAACTGGATAGCATCTGCAGTCAGGATTACCCTCCCTCCTTCCCCTCTGTGGTACTCCTAGGGTATTTTACCCTCCTAATAGCTAGCTGGTGGGGGGGAGTCTTTTATGGTGTATTTGTTTGTATATATGTACATACATGCTTATTTTTGTGTTCACCTCTATCTTTTGGAAACATTGGCATCTATCCAAATTTTAACCTCCAAGAGGGCTACTGGCATCTGGGGCAAGAAACACTGAGGAAAATGGCGTCGGCTGATACCTTTATACCCGAAGACCAACAGAGATGACGTCGGGTGAAGTGCGACATCAGCCGAAGCCGGACCCGGACTTTGGAATCCGGCCGACTGAAGGGCTGCCTGACGACAGGACAACCCAGTTGTTATGACTGCAGATGCTATCCAGTTCGGACATCTACATTTATGGTAGGTACAAAACTGTACTTTATCCTCAGTCACTGCAGTAGTTAAATGTTACAGTTATCCTGAGTCACTGCAGTAGTTAAATGTTACAGTTATCTTCAGTCATTGCAGTAGTTAAATGTTACAGTTATCTTGAGTCACTGCATAATGAAATGTTACAGTTATCCTCAGTCACTGCAGTAGTTAAATGTTACAGTTATCCTGAGTCACTGCGGTAGTTAAATGTTGCAATTATCTTCAGTCATTGCAGTGGTTAAATGTTACAGTTATCCTCAATCATTGCAATAGTTAAATGTTACAGTTATCCTGAGTCACTGAATAGTGAAATGTTACAGTTATCCTCAGTTACTGCAGTTGTTACATGTTACAGATGTCCTTCATGGATGCATCTGCAGTCATAACAACTGGGGTTGTCCTGTCGTCAGGCAGCCCTTCAGTCGGCCGGATTCCAAAGTCCGGGTCCGGCTTCGGCTGATGTCGCACTTCACCCGACGTCATCTCTGTTGGTCTTCGGGTATAAAGGTATCAGCCGACGCCATTTTCCTCAGTCTTTCTTGCCGCGTGGTGCCTGAAGCAGAAGCTGTTCGCAAGTGCCGGTCGGTCGGATCCAGAGATTACTTCTACCGAATACTACTTCGAAGACTTCTAAAGCTAAGTACCCCGTTGGGGACTCTTTCTTGCCTCAGCCGATGTCAGAAAAAGTTAATAATTGTTTAACCTGTGGGAAACAAATACCTCATAAAGATTTCCACTCTTACTGTCTGCCTTGTTTAGGCCCAGCCCACGACGTAGCAGCCTGTTCGGCCTGTGCTTCTTTCAACCGACGAACGCTTAGGCGTCGGTCGGAGTTTGCTGAACAGTTTTTCGGTTCTGATTTTGCGTACATTATGCCGTCGGATCCTCCGACTACCCAATCTGCCAAAAACGCAAAGATAAAGACCGACACTCGCGGTCCGCGGTTTCGGCTGAAACCATGGTTAAGCAAATCATGAGTGTCTCGGTTTCGGCCGAAACCGAGAAAACTGATCAAAGTACAGCTGAATCTATTTCTACAACTGAGGCCCCTGCTACCATTCTTGAATCGGCCTCAGAAATTCTACCCACTACGGTGGTTGCCACTGACTTATCAGACACCATTCCCTTGGATGTCTCTACCCCAGCACGTGGTGCTGCTAGGCCTCCAGCAGCCATGTCCATTAAGGCCTTCGCCAGGGCTAAAGCAGCCAAGACTACAAAAACAGTGCCTGTTAAACCCCTTCAACCAGGCCCTCCTCTAGTTCTCAAATGCTTACTCTGGCAGAAGATTTAATTTCATTAATTAGAGGATCTCAATCTCACCCAGACAGGGCCTCTCAGCCCCCAGAGAAGAGACCTAGGGCAGAGCCCCCTGAGCCAGTGTCATCTGATGATTCAGCCGATGAATCAGACATAACTGACCAGCCAGAGGCTCCTTTCTCTAATTTTGAAGACTCTGATGCTGAAGAATCCATTCCAGCTGCTTCCCCACCAGAAGAATTTTCCTTTGGGAAACCTTACATGCCATGCGAGAGCAGTTCCAATGGCAGCAACAGGATTTTTCAGACTCCAGAAAAAGACTTAGGACTTTCCTGCACCTTCCACAACACAGGCCCTTAGCTATACCTCCTGTTCTCTCTGTGGTGGATGATGCTTTCAATGATGTCTGCTCCGCTCCAGATTCTTTACCTCCAGCCCCTGCCAAACCAGACAGATTTTACAGGGTGCCAGACACTCATCACCACCTTTACAAGGCCCCTCTTGCAGACCCCAAAACTATATCCCAGGGTCCCAAGGCAGTAGCCGCGACCATAGCTAAAACCCTATTCCTTCTGAAAGGGAAGCAAGGTCATTAGACAGATGGGGCAAAAAGGTATACACTTCAGCTACTCTCTCAGCTAGAGCTTTAAACTGTCAGTTTCACATGATACAATACCAAGAGTTTATGCTTGATCAGTTAACTAAAAAGCTAACCACTGATGAATCTCTTGATAAGAAATATGTATTAGAAATGGTAAATAACATACAACAGGTTAGTAACCATTCCTTAAAATGTGGCTATGATGCACTGGAGGCTTCATTTAGATCAGCCATGACTGGCACAGTGATAAGAAGGCATGCATGGCTAAAGGAGCAAGCTTTACCGGATCATGTTAAAGCAAAGTTACTAGATGCTCCTATGGATAAGACAAGTTTGTTTGGTACACCTGCCCAGCAGGTTATGAAGAAAATGGAAGAAAAGGCAAAATCCGTTCAAACGGTTAAAGATTTCTTGCAGGTTCAACCCCCAAGGTTTAGCAGGAACTGGCCTGCCAAAAATTGGTCCTTTCCTGACTCCACAAGATCTCAAAGGGGCAGAAACAGACGTTCCAGAGGCAGAAACCAATCCAGAGGAGGTGCCTACAGAGGACGACAGTGGCAAGGTAACAACAGAGGCACAGACACAACCACTGCCACTACATCAACACAACCACAGTGACTTAATCCTAAATCCGCCTACCAGGGAACAAATAGCAGCTCCTCTAGGCGGAAAGTTAACCTTATTTTCAAAAAACTGGCACTATATAACAAAAGACAAGTGGATTTTACAAACCATAGATCAAGGATACCGGTTCCACTTCCACACTTTACCAATCAAAAGAGGAATGCCAAATCTACCTCCAAATCAAAAACCAGAGGCTCTACAACAGATAATGCAGTTAGCAAACATGAGAGCTGTGGAAAAAGTGCCAACTGCAGAGCAAGGAAGGGGTTCTACTCAAGACTATTCCTAGTTCCAAGAAAGGAAAAAAGTTGGAGACCAATTCTCGACCTGTCCGCCTTAAATACATACATCATTGTCCCAAAATTCAAAATGCTGACCCTACAGCAACTTCTTCCCATGCTGGGCAAGGAGTGTTGGCTGGTAACTCTAGATCTCAAGGAGGCATACCTGCACGTCCCCATTCGACCAATCTGCAGAAGATACCTCAGATTTCTTGCAGGATCAGAGCACTATCAATTCTCAGCATTGCCCTTTGGCTTATCTACTGCCCAGAGTATTCACAAAATGCCTGGCATCAGTAATTGCCCATTGCAGACTACAGGGAATACAAATTTACCCATACCTGGACGACTGCCTGCTACAAGGGACAACAAAAGCAAGCTGACAACAGATTTACAAAGGGTCATCTACTTGCTACAAGCACTGGGATACACAGTCAATCTACAAAAGTCAAGGCTGATACCATCCCAAACAAGGACATTCTTGGGGAATTGGACACAGTAAAACAAATGGCATTCCTAACTGCAGAAAAACAAAAGAACTCCCTCTTTACTTCTTGGCACTAACAAAGCTGAACAAGTTAACAGCAAGAAAAGTACTGCAGGCCTTGGGCTTCATGGCATCATGCATAATCCTGGTCCCACTTGCCAGACTACATATGAGAAAACTACAGTGGTACCTAAAGAATTTATGGTCCCAACACAGTCACAGCCTAGAAACAGAAATCCCACTAATTCCATGCTTAAAACAGGAGTTCCTATGGTGGGCTCAGGCATGCCAGACAAACCCAGGCCTACCCTTTCGCAGATGTCAAGCAAGCCAGACCATCACAACAGACGCTTCAGACCTAGGATGGGGGCCCACATGCTGGACAAATGCGTGCAAGGATTGTGGACACAGGATCAACTTCACCTGCACATCAACCTAAAAGAAATGCTGGCAGTAAAACTGGCAATCCAAAGGTTCAGACCATTTCTCAAAGAGGGCCAGTTGATGATAAGGACAGACAACACCACAGTCATGTGGTACATCAACAAGCAGGAGGCACTCATTCATACCCCTATGCAGAATGACTTTGGAGCTGTGGAACCTGGCACTCAGCTACAACATCCAGTTACAGGCAATGTTTGTACCGGGAAAAGAAAATATTCTAGCAGACATATTAAGCAGAACCACATCGGATGCCCACGAATGGAAACTGCACCGGACATTTTCAAGACCATCTCAAAGAAATGGGGAATGCCTCAGATAGACCTATTTGCATCACCTCTCAATCACCAGCTCAAAAATTCTGCACAAGGACATTACACCCACTGGCATGGAAAGTGGATTCGCTCTCCTTCAGCTGGAAAGGCCTGACAGCATATGCATTCCCACCTCTTCCCTTGATACACAAAGTATTACTAAAAATCAAGGAAGAACGTCCAAGGATAATCCTGATAGCTCCAAACTGGCCAAGACAACACTGGTACCCACTGCTGAGGAGCATGTCTCAGAACAATATGTGGCCAATACCCCTGATGCCTTTGATGCTAACTCAGAACAACTACAGCATCATACATCCAAACCTAAAAACGTTGCAACTGACTGCATGGAACATCACATAGCAACAGCTAACCCAGAACTTTCTCAAAGAGTTAAAGACATTATTCTTGAAGCACGCAGACCTTCAACAAGAAGGAACTATTCTGGAAAATGGAAAAGGTTTGTCATTTGGAGTACTGAAAGAGGAAAAGATGTGTCAAACATAGATATGCCTAACATTCTAGAGTATCTGGCGAACTTCTTCATTCAGGCTTGTCCTACTCCTCCATCAAGATACATGCATCAGCTATTTCAGCAGAATACAGCTTTGATCCACCTGTTTTTCGCACCCTTTGCTCAGGCAGTTCCTCAGAGGAATCAAGAATGTAAAACCTCCAAGGAAACCACCTTTGCCAGCTTGGGACTTAAACTTTGTGCTAGAAAAGTTGACACTATCACCCTTTGAACCAGCAGCAACAGCAGACCTACAACACCTGTCATGGAAAACTGCTTTCCTACTGGCAATTACTTCAGCAAGGAGGGTTTCAGAGCTACAGGCCTTAATGGCAGTGCAACCCTTCCTAATCTTCCACCAAGATAGAGTGTCCATGAGGACTAATCCTACATTTATGCCTAAGGTGGTATCCAGAGTGTCTTTAAACCAGGCAATCCACCTACCTACCTTCTTTCCCAACCCACAAAACAGAGGGAAAGAATACTGCATACCTTGGATGTACATAGACAGCTACGCTACTACTTGGACAGAACAAAAATAGCAGAAAGACTGACCAACTTTTTGTAGCCTATGCAACAGGAAGGGAAGGAAAAGCTATTTCCAAACAGACAATCTCCAAATGGATAGGAAATTGCATACGATTCTGTTACTCCTTCCATGGAAAACCAATTCCACAGAACATAAGACCTCACTCTACAAGGGCAACAGCCACTACCACAGCCTTCTTACGAGGAGTGGCAACCAAAGACATTATTGAGGCGGCTACTTGGACCTCCGTGCATACATTTGCCAAGCATTATAACTTACCTCTATATTCCAGATCCCGAGCAGGGTTTGCCACTGCTGTACTGCAAGGGATCCTAAACACACCATAATCTAGTTTTATCCTCCTCCCTAGTTGGCTATGGTATTCTACCCAGTTGTTATGACTGCAGATGCATCCATGAAGGACATAGTACAGTTTTGTACCTACCATAAATGTAGATGTCGAACTGGATAGCATCTGCAGTCAGGATTACCCCCCCTCCTCCCCCTCTGTGGTACTCCTAGGGTATTTTACCCTCCTAATAGCTAGCTGGTGGGGGGGGGTCTTTTATGGTGTATTTGTTTGTATATATGTACATACATGCTTATTTTTGTGTTCACCTCTATCTTTTTGGAAACATTGGCATCTATCCAAATTTTAACCTCCAAGAGGGCTACTGGCATCTGGGGCAAGAAACACTGAGGAAAATGGCATCGGCTGATACCTTTATACCCGAAGACCAACAGAGATGACGTCGGGTGAAGTGCGACATCAGCCGAAGCCGGACCCGGACTTTGGAATCCGGCCGACTGAAGGGCTGCCTGATGACAGGACAACCCCAGTTGTTATGACTGCAGATGCTATCCAGTTCGGACATCTACATTTATGGTAGGTACAAAACTGTACTTTATCCTCAGTCACTGCAGTAGTTAAATGTTACAGTTATCTTGAGTCACTGCATAGTGAAATGTTACAGTTATCCTCAGTCATTGCAGTAGTTGGATGTTACAATTATCTTAAGTTAAAGAGCTGCCAGTTATATTTAGGTGTCCAGTTTTACAAGTTACAGTTTTAGTAGTTCACTGTTTGTCTTAGTTATACCATAGCAGTGTCTACTTAGTATACATATATACAGGATTGTATTTATAGTATTTACAAGTGCTACTACTTGTTGTAATACAGAAGTTAACATTTAAATAAGATTGTATCAAGGTCCTTTAGGCCATGTATAAATACAGCTTGCTGCAATTGAGACAGCATATAATGAAGTCAAAATGTTATCCCCTATCATAAAAGCAACAATAGGTGCTATCTTCATTGATATATGACAACATCTTTGTTCTAAATTGTAGGTTGATATTTTATTGAGGATGTATTTAATCAACAAGTCTATTTCACTGAAAAGCTTTTCTCCCACAGCTAAAGGAAGCTGAAGTCTTCCTAAAGTAAAGTAGTTATCAGTTAAGGAGCTATCAGCAGTAGATCATAGAGCATACGGAGTGGATTTTATTTAACATTTATGAACTAAGAGTGGGAAGTATATATTATAGTGGAGTTTAAACATTAAGATAAAAAGGAGAACGATATAGGTTGGGAATGGTAACCATGTCTCTATTAAAGGTGGTGCAACACTGTTTGATTTGAGGGGCAATGGTTATGAAATTAATTTTGTACTGAGTGTGCAATTAGGACTGAGTTTAATGTTATTATCAGTAAGGTTGGGTTAGTAGGTTTAAGGTTAGTGCTTTTCTTAAGACTGGTGTAAGGTGATTTGAAAATGAGAAGAAGGATTTTATTTTCTTGGTGAGCTGCATTGTTACCCTATCCATAATTTGTCTGGCATGTTGTTTGAAGGATAGGGAGGTGTTCACAGATTAAAGGTGTGGCACAGGGGGCGGAGCCCTCCTATAAAAATGCTGCTAAATGACTTTTGTGTAATACTTTTGTTTGCAATATTGTGCTTTTTGCATTATCGTGCATTTTAAAAGTTTAAGCTACAATGATTTTAGTCACATTTAAAGGATGACTGTTTCTTTAAATACCATACTACATGAACAATATAGTTATAGCCTGTTGATGGGACACATATTCAAGTATGGAAGTAATAATCTAAACTAGAATATGCAGTTATCTGAGGATTGATCAGCATTATGGTTACACTGTGAGGTACAAAGCGAAGTAGTGTGCCTCCACAGTGTGCAGAATATCTCTAATAAATACATGCATGGAAGGGTCGTTGTGCTTGTAACGTGTTATGATAAATCTTACTTTTTTCTGTTTTATTTATTTTTTATAATCATCTTTTATTAAATAACAACTAAAACATTGACACAGGTACACATACATTAATAAAAAATAAAACAAACCATAGTAACTATTTTGTTTTTTTTTTGTTTGTTTGTTTTGTTTTATTTTCATGCAGTATATATGTTTCCATTTTAACAGTAATTTGGCCCATGTAACTCCAGGCCATATCAGTAATCATCTAAGCAGCTGTATGATTTGACAGACTACTTGCATCAAGTGTGTGTGTGTGTGTGTGTGTGTGTGTGTGTGTGTGTGTGTGTGTGTGTGTGTGTGTGTGTGTGTGTGCGCGCATTAGGAACTGTAATAAAGATCAAGAAGGAGCTAGTACAGTCTTTGCTATAAGGTATTTTAGACAGTGTAGAAAACAATACCAAAGAGATAGGATCTATATCACAATGTCAAAGATGCATTACTTCGAATGCGTCTTCATCAAACCCATAAAAACGAAAACTGAAAACAGCGAAACTACATATGAGCGATTTCTTTCCCTGGGAAAGAAATCACTTGTCCAAAAAAAATATCACTACACACCCTCCCCAACTAAATATACCAACTCCAAGATCGCACTACAGTTTACAAAACAGCAAACTACCGGAAGCGGGCAAGTGATTTCTTTCCCAGGGAAAGAAATCGCTCATATGCCCCTTCGCTGTTTTCAGTTTTTATTATTTTAAGTTCGGCGAAGACATATTCGAAATTATGCGTCTTTGACGATCTAATAGGAACCCAAGATATCTTATTGTTATTTTATGATGTCTGCAGATCTGGAGGATTTATTTATTTATTTATATTTATTGGGGGGGGGGGATTTGCTCCTGAGCTCTGGCTGAGGGGGCAACAACTGAGGGAATTGACCAGGGTACCAATGAACCTAACTACAGCTCTATGATCTACGATCAGCTTTAACTTTAGCAGTATTCAGAAAAATCTACATAGTTCCAGCTGTGCGTTGGAAAAGAAATAAGTGCCGATGTGTTTTCATTTATAAAAGTTACGTGATCACTAAATAATGAACTGATAGTTAAAAAGTGCTAATCAAAACTCCGTGATTCCCTCTTAAGGCATTTTTGCATGGAGACAAAGCACCCACCAGCCCTGCAACTTAAACTTAAATTGACTTATACTAATATTTTCCTGTCTGGGAGAAAAGCAAATTTGCCAGGGTTCCATAATCTTAGTCTTTAAACATAAACTAAACAACTCTCACATTTTTCTCTATGTGCATTCTGCTCTCATGCCTGCTGCCCATCAAACCTCAACCCTATCATACTATAGCCAATTAATTCTCCTATACCAACTATCCCTAACCGGGGACAAGAGCCATCCAGAGGTGCCATCACTCAGGCAACCATGATGTTGGTTGGTTCCATTGCCAACATTCTGGCAATTACAGCATATGTGACAAACCTTAAATCCTTCCTAGATGGGGAACATGTGATCTGTGCCCTCTCCTTGTGAGTGCATGCTTTGGTGCATTCATAATGATGGCCACTATATACACAGCATGCTGGCCAAATGGTTCCCTATTGAAGTGTCCAGACTTGCGATTCCAAGGCCTGAAATACCGCAAAAAACAAAAAAAGATTGAAAATATAGATGTATAGAGAGAGAGAGAGAGAGAGAGAATATTAGACATCACTCTTCTTTAAACTTCTTTTCTGCAGAGGGAACAAGCCTCCATACACACTCCCAGTGCAGGGGGCAAGCCCATTGTACCCCCTGAACTTACATATACCAACTCCAAGACCACCATACCTCCAAGAAAAGGGAATATTTTGAGACTTAGCAATCTAAGACTTAGTATACACATACCTGGATTTTCAGTCATTCTGTCTCCACATTCCAGGACACATCATTGTGACTCTCGGCAATTCAAATGGTTACCTGTCTGAATGCCCACCCTAGGGCCATCGCTTATGTCATCACCCTTCCTTTTTGGGGTAGTAGCCCTGGCCAGCCCTTATTCAGTGTACTCCAATGTCAACTGAGACAAATGCTATTTGTCTATCTCGTGTCTCTCAGGTCATAGTCGGTGCTTTATCCCTGTGCTCCAATGAAGCTAGCTGCAAATCTCACAATAAATGGTCAAGTCCAAATTAGTTGTAATTAAGCCTGGCATCCAAAGCAGTCTGCCCTTTCTCTTAGGAAATGTTTTTAACAGCCTCTACAGCATTAATAAGTTATCTGTCTTTATAAAATGGAGAAAAAGACATCAGCAAATAAAAAATACTGTTAAACAGAATACAGAAGGTAGAAGTTTAATTGAAAATGTAATGAAGAAGAAGGAAATACTACACCCTTTGAAAAATAAGAAAGTGCCACACATTTTAAGATCAGCTTTATTTATTGCAGAGCCATTCTTCAACACTCAGAATACTAAACCAAAAACAATCTCCAGCATCCTATCATGACGGCTAGATTTGGTGAAGTGTGAGAACGTGACTGTTGTATTGTCCTAACTTTTTCCATCTTTTCCAAGTTTGTGGATCTCAGAGTTGGTGTGTATACACACACACACACAAATATACATATATCTATCTCTCTATATATATATATATCTCTATGGTTTACTATTGAAATGTCGCTGTGCAATTGCACGGCTATAAAGTATTCGAACAACAGATGTTCGAATACTTCATATGTGTGCAGGTTACATGGGCTGTGCATTCGCAAATCTAACGTTCGCTCATGTAAAGAGATCACGGTACAGTGTGGTTAGGAAAATACATCCCTTTCCTCACTGTAGTGCGATCTCGAAGTTGGAATATCAAGTTAGGGGGGGTGCGGGGGGCTTGCCCCCTGCATAAACGGAATGTTAGGTGTAGGGATTAGGAAGTTACAGCAAGGGTGGCATTGTTGTTAATGCTGTAAAATGTCATTGTCGGCATTTTCGGCATTAACAAGTTGTTTTTCGACAATAGGGCCGTTAGGTTAGTTGTAGTTTCGGTAAAACACTTCGGTTATTCATACCGTTTTTATTTTAATTTTTGAGATATTGATAGTAAACCTATATATATATATATATATATATATATATATATATATATATATATATATCATCTTCTTTCGGCTGATTCCCGTTAGGGGTCGTCACAGCAGATCACCTGTTTCCATTTCTTCCTGTCCTCTGCATCTTGCTCTGCCACACCAACCATCTGCATGTCCTCTCTCACCACATCCATAAACCTTATCTTAGACCTTCCTCTTTTCCTGTTACCTGGTAGCTTCATCCTTAGCATCTTTTTTCCCAATATACTCAGCATCCCTCCTCAGCACATGTCCAAACCAACGTAATCGTGCCTCTCTGGCTTTGTCTCCAAACCTTCCAACCTGGGCTGACCCTCTAAATATACTTATTCCTAATCCTGTCCACCCTCATCACACCCAGTGCAAATCTTAACATCTTTAATTCTGCCACATCCAGCTCAAACTCCTGCCTTTTTGTCAATACCACTGTCTCCAACTCATATAACATAGCTGGACTCACTACTCTCTTGTAGACCTTCCCTTTCACTCTTACTGGTACTCGTCTGTCACAAATCACTCCTGACACTCTTCTCCACCCACTCCATCCTGCCTGTACTCTCTTCTTCACCTCTCTTCCACACTCACCGTTACTCTGAACTATTTATCCCAAGTATTTAAACTCATCCACCTTTGCCACCTCTACTCCTTGCATCCTCACCATTCCTCTATACTCCCTCTCATTCACACACATATATTCTGTCTTAGTCCTGCTGACCTTCATTCCTCTCCTCTCTAGAGCATATCTCCATCTCTCCAGGGTCTCCTCCACCTGTTCCCTACTCTCACTACAGATCACAATGTCATCTGCAAACATCACAGTCCACGGGGACTCCTGTCTGATCTCGTCTGTCAACCTGTCCATCACCATTGCAAATAAGAAAGGGCTCAGAGCTGATCCTTGATGTAACCCCACCTCCACATTAAACGCATCCGTCACTCCCACCGCAGACCTCACCACTGTCACACCACCCTCGTACACTCACACACATAGTATAGTGGTGTGAGGTGGTTTAACCCACATCTGGTGGTTAAGAGCGGATTGCCTACATGAAAAAAACAGATGTTTTTAATGTGTTGCATTCTTGAGAATGTTGTTGTTTTGCTCAGCAACCTTCCAAGATTTTAAGTGCATTGGAGTCAGATTTTGCATTCAAATAGTTGCTTGTTGATTAAATGAGATAATGAGATGTGATTATTCACAGTGGACACATTTTGGTGCATTATTGTATATGTGAGAGAGAGAGAGAGATAGAAATAGATATAGATATATGTGTGTACAGATTTAAATGATATGTGTGTGTGTGAGTTTGAGTAAATATTAGCATTATCATCACACTATTTTATTTGACTGGAAGTAGAGTTTATTTGGTATTAATATGGATGGCATCTCACAGCCAATTACTTCTGGAATGGCTACTACACTGTATTCTGAGAAATTTACTCCACGCACAGATAAATGCATTTTCTCACTGAAATTAACATTTAATACACTGCTGCTATGATCTTGTCAGTCAATCTACAGTACTGTTTGACTGTTACAACTTTATCTCACAATTTTATCCCATACACACTAAAAAATGTGTTGCTTACTCACTGAAGGCAACCCTGGACATGTGACTATCTAACTGCCTTAGGTCTTAGCAACAAGCACTGCACCCCTACCAATGCTCACTAAAAAATCTCTCACTGCTGTAAACAGTGGGAGCTGCTATAACTGCCCACAGATTCAGTTATCTGAGTTTCTGATCTCCTTACAGGAGCAACATTTGAAGGTCAGTATTCTTTCCTCAATCTCAATTACCTTTTTAATTAAAAAAGAGGAAGCACTGCTGTAGGCAATTTTGTAATGCCCATAGGTTTATCTGATGTCCTGACAGTATTTCTTATTTTAGCCTCTAAATAGAAATTGCAACTGAAGCTCAGGCATCTACTCCATGTAGTAGTCTAGCTACTGTTTGTGAGAAATTATTGGTTAAGCACTGACATCTGTTCATAAGATCATAGGATCATAGGAGATTACTAGGCTATCGACCCAGAGGTCATTTTAAGCCTAGCTGTTTCATCCCAGTGTAATACCATGAAAATGCTAGTCAATACCCAAGATTGCATTTAGTGATGACTGCCCATGTCCAGGAGGGTTGTCGGTACTAACCCCGGTAAGAATTTATGGTGCCCCATCCACTCGTCCAGGTTCTTCAACAGTGTCATGCTCACATCCATACCATAGATGCAAGTAGCAGAACATACTATTACATTCAGCAATTGATAGTGAGAGTGACTTACCTTGTAGCTGTGCCAGTATTGAGGATGGTGCTGGAGGGCTGACTATGTCGGATGAACATAGTACACTCCCTATATATGGTTAAGCAAAGGTAGTGTCATGTTTGGCATCCCTTTTACTGTATGTGTGAGTCAGAGAGAGGTGTCATTCCCTGGGTTCCTACCATGTCAGTGTATATGTTAAGCGTTGCCTCTTTGCCAAGGCCTGGGCATACTGGGCATGCCTCCTTCTGCCTACAGGGACAGGCTCAGGTTGTTCCTCCTCCGAGACATTCTGTGCCTGTGCTGGCCTTGGCAATGATGGGGGGCTGTGTGGCCCTGACCCATGCTGTTCCTGCTGCAACTGTTTCAGAAGGATCATATTGTGTAGCATGGCACATACAATGACAATTTGGGTATATGTAGCTGGACAGTACTGCAAGGCCCCACCGGATATGTCCAGGCACCAGAACCGTGGCTTGAGCATCCCAAACACACGCTCTATTAAGATTCTGGTCTGTGCGTGTGCCTCATTATGTATTTCTTGTTCGGGTGTGTGTGCATTTCTGATTGGTGTTATCAGTCACGGCTCCAGTGCATAACCAGCATCCCCCACTAGGTGGCCATATGGGATGTCCCCATTGGCAAATCTCTGGTATAGCTGCATCATATGCCAGATGTAGGAGTTGTGATAATTTCCAGGGCTGCCAGCACACACATTCATTATAATGCCCTGAGCATCACACACGACCTGGCAGTTGATGGAGGGGAAGCACTTGCAGTTTATGTAGACTCTACCATGCTCACCAGGTGGTGCTTTGATGTGTATGTGTATGCAGTCTATAGCACCCACTACCTCAGGGTATTCTGTTATTTAGTGGAAGAGATGCATATTGCTAGTCAATGCCTCATGGGTGTTGAGGAAATATATGTGCTCACCGGCATGTGCTGACATGGCATCCAGGAACTGATGGAGTACCCTGGATGCGGATGCCTGTGAGATCCCCATGATATCCCCAGTTGGCCTTTGGAAGGTACCTGTGGCTAGTATTATTAAGCCTACACATACCTTGGTATCCACTGGGATGGGTTCCCCTCTGTTGGTTCTGTGTGTGAGGCATGGCCAGCACAGCTCAACAATTTGCTGTAGAATGTCCCTGTCCACCCCATAGCACTCTACTATCTCCAGCTCATGTAGGCCCCGGTCGGTTATCCTGGGTCTGTACAGTCTTCTCCTTCTCCTTACTGTGGGTTGGTCATCAGCATTCTCATCCTCACCACCCTCAGCCTCTTCCACATATTGATTTATGAGAGCAAATGCAGCCCCTATTATTTTGTTGCATTTGTTAGGTAAAATTTCCCCATTTGTGTACACCGGTGGTGTAGAGTTTGTGGGAAAAATGAGAGCTAAAGGTGTTTGCATAGTTTATAGTAGTGTGCTGGGCTGCTGCTTGTGTAATTGGCTGGTTCTGATACATTTCACCTGCCAGCTATGCTAGTTCTCTTTGATTACCTTCCTACTGCTATTTTCCCTTCTCATTGCCTTCCTGTTTAAGCCTCAAGGTGCGCCGTGCAAACCCAGTGCTCAGATGTGAACGGAGCTGCTATTTCCTGTTTGTTTTTTTTAAAACCCAGTGTGCGCTGCACACACCCGTTTAGGCTATGTAAACACCATTTAGCAGAAAATGGCCCTCCCTGGACACGATCACATTCTGCATTTCTTAGTGGAAGACAATACAGTCTTAGACACACCACCTGCCTTAGCTGTGTTTAGCTAAGCGCAAACACGGGCCACAAGGCTCCAATAAGCTTACAGCATGCATAACATACCCCCTTATGAAGTCATCTAGTTCTTAGGCTTACACTGTGGCCTTAATGTACTTGCACGGTTGGGTGCAAGCTAGCACTGTGGGGGAATCAATGATACAATATCATTGGCCTCATTTGCATAGGATTGACTGCTAATGCATGGTTACAAATCTGACACTCAGCCTTCCCCCTTAGCAACCACTATTCCATGGTCTTGTTGTATTATGTATGCCACTGACTATTATGGCAGAATTATTATTTTGGTTTAAAAGCTTATTTCTAGATTTTTTTTATTTTCGGGCCAATCCCATTTGCGCACCGCTGCCCTGCGCTTAAACGGCCAAAATTGACCAAAAAAAAAAAAAGGAAATTTTTATAATTTTTGAAATTATTTTTCATACCTATGGCCATATATTTGGCGTTTGGCATGCCTAACCCGTCTAATACATGTGTTTTTATGAGCTGACATGCCTTTTGTAGTTTGCAGAAATGTATTCACCTACTGGCTGAATACATTTCTGCAATCTACACTATTTCTGCACGGATGTCTGCCTGCTTCCTGGATCGCTAATTCACCTCATTTGCATGGGTTTCACCAGCAAATGAGGTAATTAGCATACAGGGACTGTGTCCATGCAGGAATATTGCAGGAGCATGTCGCGGGAGCTTATTCCTGGATCGCACGGAAGCCATATTGCCTGCAGCAGCTCTTGCACTATTCCTGCACACCATGCAGAGTTTGCTGAATCCTGGGGACTGTATTAGTCTTAAACATGATTCTGAGCAATGAAATTCAACACTATCTTAACCAAACCCTGTACACTGTTATAGACCAATAAAAGCCTACCCTTAGATAACATGTTGTGGCACACAGTCATCTAACACAAACCCATTTTAATAATATGTTATAATCATAGGGGCAGCTCACTGATCTTTATAAACATCTTATAAAATAGAACAAACATCCAAATACTATTAGACAGACTTTCCCTGGAGTTCAGAGCTACATGTGCCTCTTCTATTTCTTGTGCATCTACATTACCAGGCTATAATTCATACCACACCTTTCGGCCACCAAACCCAGACCAAACCACTAAAGGTGTCGGTGTGTCCATATTCATTAAGGATATTCACACCTCCAAGCTAGTTTCTCAGCATAATACATCCAAGATTATCCAAGTTCAACTAACTCTGGGCAAAACCACATTCCAGATTGTAGCTTGCTACAGACCCCCCACCATGCCCCAGGATTCCCACTCCTCTTTCCTTGATACACTGGAAAATATTAAGGTACAACCAACACCCTAATAATAGGTGATTTCAACTACCCCACCATTAACTGGGAAAGCTACTTGTGTACCAACTCTTTTGCTCAACGTTTTCTGGAAATCATCAATTCCAATGCCTTGGATCAACTTATCCACACCCCCACTAGGGGCAGCAATATCCTAGACCTGGTCATCACCAACATGGGCGACCGGTGTTCCACACCAGAGGTCAGCTCCTCATTGGTAAGATCCAACCACAAGCTAATCACCCTAGACATCCACATCCCACTCCCACTCCCCATTAGGAAAACAACCGTAAAAAAATTTCTCCAGAGCCAACTTCATGCTTCTTAAGACAGAAGTGGCAAACTTCATGACACCCTTGCAGATGGACAATAGAGGTACAACTACTGAATCCTATACACATGCACTTTATAAGCACTTACACGAGTGCATGGATTGTGCTATCCCTAACAGAACCAAGATGCTATCCTCCAAAAAAAGGAAGCCAATCTGGTGGTCTTCTGCCATAAACAAACTCTACAACAGAAGAAAGAAACTGTTGCAAAAAAAGAGTAAAATCCCACGATTGGAGGAACTCCCTGGTCAGCCTCAGTAAGAAGCTGAGATCCCTCATAAAATCCTCCAAAGCTAGTTATGAAAACAAATTTGCCACTGATTCTAAAGACAACTACAAAGCATTATATAGCTATGTCAAGAATCTCAATGGCAACACTCAGATCTGCTCTGAGTTACAGCACAATGACACTAAATAAACAGAACCAACTGATATTGCCAACATCCTGGCAGATAGGTTCAGTGCTAACTTTACCCCCCTCTCACCCCCTAAAGGGCCCAGCTTTATACTGGAAGAATGCAAAGTTCCTGTAATCACAGCTGCACAGGTAAAAACCTCACTCTCCAAAGCCAAGAACACATCATCCATGGGACTTGACAACATCCCAGGCTGCCTTCTACACGAACTACAGAATGAACTGGCACCCCACCTAAGTACCATGTTCAATCATAGCCTCATCTCAGGCTTTGTGCCCATTGAATGGCACACCGCAACGGTTATCCCACTCCACAAAGTGGGGGGGGGGGGCACAACAGACCCCAGGAACTACCGCCCCATTAGCCTGATGAGCCTGGTCTGCAAGGCCATGGAACGTATCATCATGGAACTCATAAACTCTGGACCCCACACAGTTCGGGTTTGTAAAAGGCAGATCATGTCTCCTAAACCTGATAGACTTCTTTGAAGCAGTCACCAAAGCCATAGATGAGGGTAAGGTGTTTCACACAGCCTATCTAGATCTCGCCAAGGCGTTCAACACCATCCCCCACTCTGGAATTATAGATAAACTCACTAAACTAGGTATAAATCCCTATGTCACAAGATGGGTTGC